>NW_026263372.1:600000-758536 GCF_947179515.1 Apodemus sylvaticus
TCTCGAAAGAATATGTAAGAATACCACGTTATTAGGAAATACAGTGTTGCAGAGTAAAGACAAATACTTACGTCTTGGAAAAACTTTAGGAGAAGAAATAACGCATCGTAAGAAATTAGCTTGTATCTCCTAAACAACACGTTGTAACTCGAAAAGCTTTGGTGTTGCGTGTATGTGTAAGCGTGTAGCCTCAAAGGAGAACGCAAAGGAGAGTTTTTTCTCGAAAGAATATGTAAGAATACCACGTTATTAGGAAATACAGTGTTGCAGAGTAAAGACAAATACTTATGTATTGGAAAAACTTTAGAGAAGAAATAACGCATCGTACAAAATTAGCTTGTATCTACTAAACAACACGTTGCAACTTAAAAAGATTTGGTGTGGCCTGTACGTCTAAACGTGTAGCCTGAAAAAAGAAGCCATAGGAGAATTTTCTTTGGTCAAAATTTGTCAGAAAACCACGTATTAAGGAAATCCTGCATCGTGCGAAATTATCTTGTTTTTCCTAAACAAAACGTTTTAACTCGAAATGCTTTGGTGTTGCGTGTATGTCTAATCGTGTAGCCTCAAAAGAGAACGCACAGGAGAGTTTTCTCTCGAAAGAATATGTAAGAATACCACGTTATAAGGAAATACAGTGTTGCAGAGTAAAGACAAATACGTACTTATTGGAAAAACTTACACTTTACGAGAAGAAATAACGCATCGTACAAAATTAGCTTGTATCTCCTAAACAACACGTTGTAACTTGAAAAGATTTGGTGTGGCTTGTACGGCTAAACGTGTAGCCTCAAAAGAGTACCCACAGGAGAGTCTTATTTCGTCAAAATTTGTCAGAAAACCACGTTTTAAGGAAATCCCGCATCATGCGAAATTATCTTGTTTTTCCTAAACAACACGTTGTAAATCGAAAAGCTTTGGTGTTGCGTGAATGTCTAAGCATGTAGCCTCAAAGGAGAACGCACAGGAGAGTTTTCTCTCGAAAGAATATGCAAGAATACCACGTTATAAGGAAATACAGTGTTGCAGAGTAAAGGCAAATATGTACGTAATGGAAACACTTAAACTTTATGAGAAGAAATAACGCATCGTAGAAAAATTACCTTGTTGCTCCTAAACAACACGTTGTAACTCGAAAAGATTTGGTGTGGCGTGTACGTCTAAATGTGTAACCTCAAAAGAGAACCGACAGTAGTATTTTCTTTCGTCAAAATTTGTCAGAAAACCACGTTTTAAGGAAATCCCGCATCGCGCGAAATTATATTGTTTTTCCTAAACAACACGTTGTAACTCGAAAAGCTTTGGTGTTGCGCGTATGTCTAAGCATGTAGCCTCAAAAGAGAACGCAAAGGAGAGTTTTTTCTCGAAAGAATATGTAAGAATACCACGTTATTAGGAAATACAGTGTTGCAGAGTAAAGACAAATACTTACGTCTTGGAAAAACTTTACGAGAAGAAATAACGCATCGTAAGAAATTAGCTTGTATCTCCTAAACAACACGTAACATAAAAAGATTTGGTGTGGCCTGTACGTCTAAACGTGTATCCTGAAAAGAGAACCCATAGGAGAATTTTCTTTGGTCAAAATTTGTCAGAAAACCATGTATTAAGGAAATCCCTCATAGTGCGACATTATCTTGTTTTTCCTAAACCAAACGTTTTAACTCGAAAAGCTTTCGTGTTGCGTGTATGTCTAAGCGTGTAGCCTCAAAAGAGAACACACAGGAGAGTTTTCTCTCGAAAGAATATGTAAGAATACCACGTTATAAGGAAATACAGTGTTGCAGAGTAAAGACAAATACGTACTTATTGGAAAAACTTAAACCTTACGAGAAGAAATAAGGCATCTTACAAAATTAGTTTATATCTCCTAAACAACACATTATAACTCGAAAAGATTTGGTGTGGTGTGTATGTCTAAACGTGTAGCCTCAAAAGATTACCCACAGGAAAATTTTCTTTCGTCAAAATTTGTCAGAAAACCACGTTTTAAGGAAATCCAGCATTCTGCGAAATTATCTTGTTTTTCTTAAACAAAACGTTTTAACTCGAAAAGCTTTGGTGTTACGTGTATGTCTAAGCGTGTAGCCTCAAAAGAGAACGCACAGGAGAGTTTTCTCTCGAAAGAATATGTAAGAATACCACGTTATAAGGAAATACAGTGTTGCAGAGTAAAGACAAATACGTACTTATTGGAAAAACTTAAACTTAAGAGAAGAAATAACGCATCGTACAAAATTAGCTTGTATCTCCCAAACAACACGTTGTAACTTAAAAAGATTTGGTGTGGCCTGTACGTCTAAACGTGTAGCCTCAAAAGAGAACCCATAGGAGAATTTTCTTTGGTCAAAATTTGTCAGAAAACCACGTATTAAGGAAATTCCGCATCGTGCGAAATTATCTTGTTTTTCCTAAACAAAACGTTTTAACTCGAAAAGCTTTGGTGTTGCGTGTATGTCTAAGCCTGTAACCTCAAAGGAGAATGCCCAGGAGAGTTTTCTTTCGAAAGAATATGTAAGAATACCACGTTATAAGGAAATACAGTGTTGCAGAGTAAAGACAAATACGTACTTATTGGAAAAACTTAAACTTAAGGGAAGAAATAACGCATCGTACAAAATTAGCTTGTATCTCCCAAACAACACGTTGTAACTTAAAAAGATTTGGTGTGGCCTGTACGTCTAAACGTGTAGCCTCAAAAGAGAACCCATAGGAGAATTTTCTTTGGTCAAAATTTGTCAGAAAACCACGTATTAAGGAAATTCCGCATCGTGCGAAATTATCTTGTTTTTCCTAAACAAAACATTTTAACTCGAAAAGCTTTGGTGTTGCGTGTATGTCTAAGCCTGTAACCTCAAAGGAGAATGCCCAGGAGAGTTTTCTCTCGAAAGAATATGTAAGAATACCACGTTATTGCAACACTGTATTTCCTTATAACGTGGTATTCTTACATATTCTTTCGAGAGAAAACTCTCCTGTGCATTCTCTTTTGGGGCTACATACTTAGACATACACCCAACATCAAAGCTTTGCGAGTTAAAATGTGTTGTTTAGGAAGAACTAGATAATTTCTCACGATCCGGGATTTCCTTAAAACGTGGTTTTCTGAAAAATTTTGACAAAAGGAAATTGTCCTGTGGGTTCTCTTTTGAGGCTACACGTTTAGACGTACAGGCCACACCAAATCTTTTCGAGTTACAACGAGTTGTTTAGGAGATACAAGCTAATTTTGTACGATGCTTTATTTCATCTCGTAAAGTTTATGGGTTTCTAATACATTCTTATATGTCTTTACTCTGCAACACTGTATTTCCTTACAACGTGGTATTCTTACATATTCTTTCGATAGAAAACTCTCCTGTGCGTTCTCTTTCGAGGCTACATGCTTAGATATACACGCACTACTAAAGCTTTTTGAGTTACAACGTGTTGTTTAGGAAAAACAAGATAATTCGCACGATGCTGGATTTCCCTAAAACGTGGTTTTCTGAAAAATTTTGACGAAAGAAAATTCTCCTGTGGGTTTTCATTTGAGGCTCCACGTTTAGACGTACACGCCACACCAAATCTTTTCGAGTTACAACGTGTTGTTTAGGAGATACAAGCTAATTTTTTTATGATGCTTTATATCTTCTTGTAAATTTTAAGTGTTTCCAAAAGGTATGTATTTATCTTTAATTTGCCACAATGTATTTCCTTATAACGTGGTATTCTTACATACTCGTTCGAGAGAAATCTCTCCTGTGCGTTCACCTTTGAGGCTACATGCTTATACATACACACAACAGCAAAGATTTTCGAGTTACAATGTGTTGATTAGGAAAAACAACACAGTTTCGCACGATGCAGGATTTCCTTAATAAGTGGTTTTCTGACAAATTTTGACGAAAGAAAATTCTCCTGTGGTTTCTCTTTTGAGGCTACACGTTTAGACGTACACGCCACACCAAATCTTTTAGAGTTACAACGTGTTGTTTAGGAGATACAAGCTAATTTTGTATGATGCGTTATTTCTTCTCGTAAAGTGTTTCCAATACATATGTATTTGCCTTTAGTCTGCAACACTGTATTTCCTTATAACGTGGTATTCTTACATATTCTTTCGAGAGAAAACTCTCCTGTGCATCCTCTTTTGAGGCTACACACTTAGACATACACGCAACACCAAAGCATTTCGAGTTACAACGTGTTTTTTAGGAAAAACTAGATAATTTCGCACGATGAGGAATTTCCTTAATACGTGGTTTTCTGACAAATTTTGACCAAAGAAAATTCTCCTATGGGTTCTCTTTTGAGACTACACGTTTAGACGTACAGGCCACACCAAATCTTTTTAAGTTACAACGTGTTGTTTAGGAGATACAAGCTAATTTTGTATGATGCGTTACTTCTTCTCGTAAAGTTTTTCCAATAAGTAAGTATTTGTCTTAACTCTGCAACACTGTATTTCCTTATAACGTGGTATTCTTACATATTCTTTCGAGAGAATACTCTCCTCTGCGTTCTCTTTTGGGGCTACACGCTTAGACATACACCCAACACCAAAGCTTTTAGAGTTAAAACGTGTTGTTTAGGAAGAACAAGATAATTTCTCACGATGCGGGATTTCCTTAAAACGTGGTTTTCTGACAAATTTTGACGAAAGAAAATTGTCCTGTGGGTTCTCTTTTGAGGCTACACGTTTAGACGTACAAGGCACACCAAATCTTTTCGAGTTACAACGTGTTGTTTAGGAGATACAAGCTAATTTTGTACGATGCTTTATTTCATCTCGTAAAGTTTATGCGTTTCCAATACATACGTATTTGTCTTTACTCTGCAACACTGTATTTCGTTATAACGTGGTATTCTTACATATTCTTTCGAGAGAAAACTCTCCTGTGCGTTCTCCTTTGAGGCTACACACTTAGACATACACGCAACACCAAAGCTTTTCGAGTTACAATGTGATGTTTAGGAAAAACAAGATAATTTCACACGATGCGGGATTTACTTAAAACGTGGTTTCTGAAAAATTTTGACGAAAGAAAATTGTCCTGTGGGTTCCCTTTTGAGGCTACACGTTTAGACGTACACGCCACACCAAATCTTTTTGAGTTACAACGTGTTGTTTAGGAGATAGAAGCTAATTTTGTACGATGCGTTATTTCTTCTAGTAAAGTGTTTCCAATACGTACGTATTTGCCTTTAGTCTGCAACACTGTATTTTCTTATAACGTGGTGTTCTTACATATTCTTTCGAGAAAAAACTCTCCTGTGCATCCTCTTTTGAGGCTACACGCTTAGACATACACGCAACACCAATGCTTTTCGCGTTACAACGTGTTGTTTAGGAAAAACAAGATAATTTCGCACAATGAGGGATTTCCTTAATACGTGGTTTTCTGACATATTTTGACCAAAGAAAATTCTCCTATGGGTTCTCTTTTGAGACTACACGTTTAGACGTACAGGCCACTCCAAATCTTTTTAAGTTACAACGTGTTGTTTAGGCGATACAAGCTAATTTTGTACGATGCGTTATTTCTTCTTGTAAAGTTTTTCCAATAAATATTTGTCTTTACTCTGCAACACTGTATTTCCTTATAACGTGGCATTCTTACATATTCTTTCGAGTGAAAACTCTCCTCTGCGTTCTCTTTTGGGGCTACATGCTTAGACATACACCCAACACCAAAGCTTTTCGAGTTAAAACGTGTTGTTTAGGAAGAACTAGATAATTTCTCAAGTTGCGTGATTTCCTTAAAACGTGGTTTTCTGACAAAATTTGATGAAAGAAAAGTGTCCTGTGGGTTCTCTTTTGAGGCTACATGTTTAGACGTACATGCCACACCAAATCTTTTCGAGTTACAACGTGTTGTTTAGGAGATACAAGCTAATTTTGTACGATGCTTTATTTCATCTCGTAAAGTTTATGGGTTTCCAATACATACGTATTTGTCTTTACTCTGCAACACTGTATTTCTTTATAACGTGGTATTCTTACATATTCTTTCGAGAGAAAACTCTCCTGTGCGTTCTTCTTTGAGGCTACACACTTAGACATACACGCAACACCAAAGCTTTTCGAGTTACAATGTGATGTTTAGGAAAAACAAGATAATTTCACACGATGCGGGATTTACTTAAAACGTGGTTTCTGAAAAATTTTGACGAAAGAAAATTCTCCTGTGGGTTCTCTTTTGAGGCTACACGTTTAGACGTACACGCCACACCAAATCTTTTCGAGTTACAACGTGTTGTTTAGGAGATACAAGCTAATTTTGTAAGATGCGTTATTTCTTCTAGTAAAGTGTTTCCAATACGTACGTATTTGCCTTTAGTCTGCAACAGTGTATTTCCTTATAACGTGGTATTCTTACATATTCTTTCGAGAGAAAACTCTCCTGTGCATCCTCTTTTGAGGCTACACGCTTAGACATACACGCAACACCAAAGCTTTTCGCGTTACAACGTGTTGTTTAGGAAAAACAAGATAATTTCGCACAATGAGGGATTTCCTTAATACGTGGTTTTCTGACATATTTTGACCAAAGAAAATTCTCCTATGGGTTCTCTTTTGAGACTACACGTTTAGACGTACAGGCCACTCCAAATCTTTTTAAGTTACAACGTGTTGTTTAGGCGATACAAGCTAATTTTGTATGATGCGTTATTTCTTCTTGTAAAGTTTTTCCAATAAATAAGTATTTGTCTCTACTCTGCAACACTGTATTTACTTATAACGTGGCATTCTTACATATTCTTTTGAGAGAAAACTCTCCTCTGCGTTCTCTTTTGGGGCTACATGCTTAGACATACACCCAACACCAAAGTTTTTCGAGTTAAAACATGTTGTTTAGGAAGAACTAGATAATTTCTCACGATGCGGGATTTCCTTTAAACGTGGTTTTCTGACAAAATTTGATGAAAGAAAATTGTCCTGTGGGTTCTCTTTTGAGGCTACACGTTTAGACATACACGCCACACCAAATCTTTTCGAGTTACAACTTGTTGTTTAGGAGATACAAGCTAATTTTGTACGATGCTTTATTTCATCTCATAAAGTTTATGGGTTTCCAACGTTTTTGTCTTTACTCTGCAACACTGTATTCCCTTATAACGTGATATTCTTACATATTCTTTCGAGAAAAAACTCTCCTGTGTGTTCTCTTTTGAGGCTACACCCTTAGACATACACGCAACACCAAAGCTATTCGAGTTATAATGTGTTGTATAGGAAAAACAAGATAATTTCGCACAATGCGGGATTTCCTTAAAACGTGGATTTCTGAAAATTTTTGACGAAAGAAAATTGTCCTGTGGGTTCTGTTTTGAGGCTACACGTTTAGACGTACACGCCACACCAAATCCTTTCAAGTTACAACATGTTGTTTAGGAGACACAAGCTAATTTTGTACGATGCGTTATTTCTTCTCGTAAGTGTTTCCAATATGTACGTATTTGCCTTTAGTCTGCAACACTGTATTTCCTTATAACATGGTATTCTTACATATTCTTTCGAGAGAATATTGTTTAGGAAAAACAGTATAATTTCGCGCGATGCGGGATTTCCTTAATAAGTGGTTTTCTGACAAATTTTGACCAAGGAAAATTCCTCTATGGGTTCTCTTTTGAGGCTACACGTTTAGACGTACACGCTACACCTAATCTTTTTAAGTTACAACGTGTTGTTTAGGAGATACAAGCTAATTTTGTACGATAGGTTATTTCTTCTCATAAAGTTTTCTAATAAGTAAGAATATGTCTTTACTCTGCAACACTGTATTTCCTTATAATGTGGTATTCTTACATATTCTTTGGAGAGAAAACTCTCCTGTACGTTCTCATTTGAGGCTACACGTTAGACATACACGCAACACCAAAGCTTTTCGAGTTACAATGTGTTGTTTAGGAAGAACAAGATAATTTCCCACGATGCGGGATTTCCTTAAAACGTGGTTTTCTGACAAATTTTGACGAAAGAAAATTCTGTGGCTTCTCTATTGAGGCTACACGTTTAGACATACACACCACACCAAATATTTTTGAGTTACAACGTGTTGTTTAGTAGATACAAAATAATTTTTTTATGATGCCTTATTTCTTCTCGTAAAGTTTTTCTAATAAGTAAGAATATGTCTTTACTCTGCAACACTGTATTTCCGTATAATTTGGTATTCTTACATATTCTTTCGAGAGAAAACTCTCCTGTGCGTTCTCATTTGAGGCTACACGCTTAGACATACACGCAACACCAAAGCTTTTCTAGTTACAATGTGTTGTTTAGGAAGAACAAGATAATTTCCCACGATGCGGGATTTCCTTAAAACGTGGTTTTCTGATAAATTTTGACGAAAGAAAATTCTCCAGTTGGTTCTCCATTGAGGCTACACGTTTAGATATACACACCACACCAAATCTTTTTGAGTTACAACGTGTTGTTTAGGAGATACAAGCTAATTTTTTTATGATGCCTTATTTCTTCTCGCAAAGTTTAAGTGTTTCCAAGACGTATGTATTTGCCTTTACTCTCTAACACTGTATTTCCTTATTGCGTGGTATTCTTACATATTCTTTCGACAGTAAACTCTCCTGTGCTTTCTCTTTGGAGGCTACACGTTTAGACCTACACGCAACACCAAAGCTTTTCGAGTTACAACGTGTTGTTTAGGAAAAACAAGATAATTTCGCATGATGCGGGATTTCCTTAAAACGTGGTTTTCTGGCAAATTTTGATGAAAGAAAATTCTCCTGTGGGTAATCTTTTGAGGGTACACGTTTAGAAGTACACGCCACACCAAATACTTTCGAGTTATAACGTGTTGTTTAGGAGATACAAGTTAATTTTGTACTATGTGTTATTTCTTCTCATAAAGTTTAAGTGTTTCCAATAAGTATGTATTTGTCTTTACTCTGCAACACTGTATTTCCTTATAACGTGATATTCCTACATATTCTTTCGGGAGAAAACTCTCCTGTGCGTTCTCTTTTGAGGCTACACGCTTAGAAATACACGCAACACCAAAGCTTTTCGAATTACAACGTGTTGTTTAGGAAAAACAAGATATTTTCGCACGATGCGGGATTTCCGTAAAACGTGGTTTTTGACAAATTTTGACCAAAGAAAACTCTCCTGTGGGTTCTCTTTTGAGGCTACACGTTTAGACGTACACAGCACACCAAATCTTTTCCAGTTACAACGTGTTGTTTAGGAGATACAAGCTAATTTTGCATGATGCTTTATTTCTTCTCGTAAAGTGTTTCCAATAAGTACGTATTTGTCTATACTCTGCAACACTGTATTTCCTTATAACCTGGTATTCTTACATATTCTTTCGAGAGAAAACTCTCCTGGGCGTTCCCCTTTGAGGCTACGCACTTAGACATACACGCAACACCAAAGCTTTTCGAGTTACAACGTGTTGTTTAGGAAAAAGAAGATAATTATGCACGATGCGTGATTTCCTTAATAAGTGGTTTTCTGACAAATTTTGACCAAGGAAAATTCCTCTATGGGTTCTCTTTTGAGGCTACACGTTTAGACGTACAGGCCACACATAATCTTTTTAAGTTACAACGTGTTGTTTAGGAGATACAAGCTAATTTTGTACGATGCGTTATTTCTTCTCCTAAAGTTTTTCCAATAAATAAGTATATGTCTTTATTCTGCAACACTGTATTTCCTTATAACGTGGTATTCTTACATATTCTTTCAAGAGAAAATTCTCCTGTGCGTTCTCATTTGAGGCTACACGCTTAGACATATACGCAACACCAAAGTTTTTCGAGTTACAACGTGTTGTTTAGGAAGAACAAGATAATTTCCCACGGTGCGGGATTTCCTTAAAACGTGGTTTTCTGACAAATTTTGAAGAAAGAAAATTCTCCTGTGGGTTCTCTTTTGAGGCTACACATTTAGATGTACACGCCACACCAAATCTTTTTGAGTTTCAACGTGTTGTTTAGGAGATACAAGCTAATTTTTTTACGATGCGTTATTTCTTTTCGTAAAGTCTAAGTGTTTCCAATACATATGTATTTGCCTTTACTCTGCAACACTGTATTTCCTTATAACGTGGTATTGTTACATATTCTTTCGAGAGAAAACTCTCCTCTGCGTTCTCTTTGGAGGCTACATGCTTAGACATACACGCAAAACCAAAGCTTTTCGAGTTACAACGTGTTGTTTAGGAAAAACAAGATAATTTCGCATGATGCGGGATTTCCTTAAAACGTGGTTATCTGACAAATTTTGACGAAAGAAAATTCTCCTGTGGGTTCTCTTTTGAGGGTACACGTTTAGACGTACAAGCCACACCAAATCCTTTCGAGTTATAACGTGTTGTTTAGGAGATACAAGCTAATTTTGTTCTATGTGTTATTTCTACTCGTAAAGTTTAAGTGTTTCCAATAAGTATGTATTTGTCTTTACTCTGCAACACTGTATTTCCTTATAACGTGGTATTCCTACATATTCTTTCGGGAAAAAAATCTCCTGTGCGTTCCCTTTTAAGGCTACAGGCTTAGACATACACGCAACACCAAAGCTTTTCGAGTTACAACATGTTGTTTAGGAAAAACAAGATAATTATGCACGATGCGGGATTTCCTTAAAACGTGGTTTTTGACAAATTTTGACGAAAGAAAAATCTCCTGTGGGTTCTCTTTGAGGCTACACGTTTAGACGTACACGCCACACCAAATCTTTTCGAGTTACAGCGTGTTGTTTAGGAGATACAAGCTAATTTTGCATGATGCGTTATTTCTTCTCGTAAAGTGTTTCCAATAAGTACGTATTTGTCTTTACTCTGCAACACTGTATTTCCTTATCACATGGTATTCTTACATATTCTTTCGAGAGAAAACTATCCTGTGCATTCTCTTTGGAGGCTACACGCTTAGACATACACGCAACACCAAAGCTTTTCGAGTTACAACGTGTTGATTAGGAAAAACAAGATAATTTCGCCCGATGCGGGATTTCCTTAATACGTGGTTTTCTGACCAATTTGACCAAAGAAAATTCTCCTGTGGGTTCTCTTTTGAGGCTACACGTTCAGACGTACATGACACACCTAATCTTTTTGAGTTACCACGTGTTGTTTTGGAGATTCAAGCTAATTTTGTACCATGCCTTATTTCTTCTCATAATGTGTTTCCAATAAGTACGTATATGTCTTTACTCTGCAGCAATATATTTCCTTATAACGTGGTATTCTTACATATTCTTTCGAGAGAAAACTCTCCTGTGCATTCTCTTTTGAGGCTGCACGCTTAGACATACACGCAACACCAAAGCTTTTCTAGTTACAACGTGTTGCTTAGGAAAAACAAGATAATTTCGCACGATGCGGGATTTCCTTAAAACGTGGTTTTCTGACAAATTTTGATGAAAGAAAACTCTCGTGTGGGTTCTATTTTGAGGCTACACGTTTAGACGTACATGCCACACCAAATCCTTTTGAGTTACAACGTGTTGTTTAGGACATACAAGCTAATTTTGCAAGATTCGTTATTTCTCTCATAAAGTGCTTCCAATACAGACGTATTTGTCTTTACTCTGCCACACTGTATTTCCTTATAACGTGGTATTCTTACATATTCTTTCGAGAGAAAACTCTCCTGTGCGTTCTCTTTTGGGGCTACACGCTTACAAATACACCCTACACCAAAGCTTTTCGAGTTAAAACGTGCTGTTTAGGAAGAACAAGATAATTTCTCACGATGCGGGATTTCCGTAAAACGTGGTTTTCTGAAAAATTTTGACGAAAGAAAATTATCCTGTGGGTTCTCTTTTGAGGCTACACGTTTAGACGTACACGCCACACCAAATCTTTTCGAGTTACAACGTGTTGTTTAGGAGATACAAGCTAATTTTGTACGATGCTTTATTTCATCTCGTAAAGTTTATGGGTTTCCAATACATAAGTATTTGTCTTTATTCTGCAACACTGTATTTCCTTATAACATGGTATCCTTACAAATTCTATCGAGAAAAAACTCTCCTCTGCGTTCTCTTTTGAGGCTACACGCTTAGACATACACGCAAAACCAAAGTTTTCGAGTTACAACGTGTTGTTTAGGAAAAACAAGACAATTTCGCATGATGCGGGATTTCCTTAAAACGTGGATATCTGACAAATTTTGACGATAGAAAATTCTCCTGTGGGTTCTATTTTGAGGGTACACGTTTAGACGTACAAGCCACACCAAATCCTTTCGAGTTATAACGTGTTGTTTAGGAGATAGAAGCTAATTTTGTACTATGTGTTATTTCTACTCGTAAAGTTTAAGTGTTTCCAATAAGTATGTATTTGTCTTTACTCTGCAACACTGTATTTCCTTATAACGTGGTATTCCTACATATTCTTTCGGGAAAAAACTCTCCTGTGCGTTCTCTTTTAAGGCTACACGCTTAGACATACACGCAACACCAAAGCTTTTCGAGTTACAATGTGTTGTTTAGGAAAAACAAGATAATTACGCACGATGCGGGATTTATTTAAAACGTGGTTTCTGAAAAAATTTTGACGAAAGATAATTCTCCTGTGGGTTCTCTTTTGAGGCTACACGTTTAGACGTACATGCCACACCAAATCTTTTCGAGTTACAACGTGTTGTTTAGGAGATACAAGCTAATTTTGTACGATGCGTTATTTCTTCTAGTAAAGTGTTTCCAATACGTATGTATTTGCCTTTAGTCTGCAACACTGTATTTCCTTATAACGTGGTATTCTTACATATTCTTTCGAGAAAAAACTCTCCTGTGCATCCTCTTTTGAGGCTACACACTTAGACTTACAGGCAACACCAAAGCTTTTCGCGTTACAACGTGTTGTTTAGGAAAAACAAGATAATTTCGCACAATGAGGGATTTCCTTAATACGTGGTTTTCTGATATATTTTGACCAAAGAAAATTCTCCTATGGGTTCTCTTTTGAGACTACACGTTTAGACGTACAGGCCACTCCAAATCTTTTTAAGTTACAACGTGTTGTTTAGGCGATACAAGCTAATTTTGTACGATGCGTTATTTCTTCTTGTAAAGATTTTCCAATAAATATTTGTCTTTACTCTGCAACACTGTATTTCCTTATAACGTGGCATTCTTACATATTCTTTCGAGAGAAAACTCTCCTCTGCGTTCTCTTTTGGGGCTACATGCTTAGACATACACCCAACACCAAAGCTTTTCGAGTTAAAACGTGTTGTTTAGGAAGAACTAGATAATTTCTCACGTTGCGTGATTTCCTTAAAACGTGGTTTTCTGACAATATTTGATGAAAGAAAATTGTCCAGTGGGTTCTCTTTTGAGGCTACACGTTTTGACGTACATGCCACACCAAATCTTTTAGAGTTACAACGTGTTGTTTAGGAGATACAAGCTAATTTTGTACGATGATTTATTTCATCTCGTAAAGTTTATGGGTTTCCAATACATATGTATTTGTCTTTACTCTGCAACACTGTATTCCCTTATAACTTGGTATTCTTACATATTCTTTCGAGAGAAACTCTCCTGTGCGTTCTCTTTTGAGGCTACACGCTTAGACATACACGCAACACCAAAGCTTTTCGAGTTACAATGTGTTGTTTAGGAAAAACAAGATAATTTCGCACGATGCGGGATTTCCATAAAACGTGGATTTCTGAAAATTTTTGACGAAAGAAAATTGTCCTGTGGGTTCTCTTTTGAGGCTACACATTTAGACGTATACGCCACACCAAATCCTTTCGAGTTACAACGTGTTGTTTAGGAGATACAAGCTAATTTTGTACGATGCGTTATTTCTTCTCGTAAAGTGTTTCCAATAGGTACGTATTTGCCTTTAGTCTGCAACACTGTATTTCCTTATAACGTGGTATTCTTACATATTCTTTCGAGAGAAAACTCTCCTGTGTGTTCCCCTTTGAGGCTACACGCTTAGACATACAGGCAACACCAAAGCTTTTCGCGTTACAACGTGTTGTTTAGGAAAAACAATATAATTTCGCGCGATGCGGGATTTCCTTAATAAGTGGTTTTCTGACAAATTTTGACCAAGGAAAACTCTCCTATGGGTTCTCTTTTGAGGCTACACGTTTAGACGTATAGGCCACACCTAATCTTTTTAAGTTACAACGTGTTGTTTAGGAGATACAAGCTAATTTTGTACGATAGGTTATTTCTTCTCGTAAAGTTTTTCTAATAAGTAAGAATATGTCTTTACTCTGCAACACTGTATTTCCTTATAACGTGGTATTCTTACATATTCTTTCGAGAGAAAACTCTCCTGTGCGTTCTCATTTGAGGCTACATGCTTAGACATACACGCAACACCAAAGCATTTCGAGTTACAATTTATTGTTTAGGAAGAACAAGATAATTTCCCACGATGCGGGATTTCCTTAAAACGTGGTTTTCTGACAAATTTTGACGAAAGAAAATTCTTCTGTGGGGTCTCTATTGAGGCTACACGTTTAGACGTACACACCACACCAAATCTTTTTGAGTTACAACGTGTTGTTTGGAGATACAAGCTAATTTTTTCATGATGCCTTATTCTTCTCGTAAAGTTTAAGTGTTTCCAATATGTATGTATTTGCCTTTACTCTGCAACACTGTATTCCCTTATTACGTGGTATTCTTACATATTCTTTCAACAGTAAACTCTCCTGTGCGTTCTCTTTGGAGGCTACACGCTTAGACATACACGCAACACCAAAGCTTTTCGAGTTACAACGTGTTGTTTAGGAAAAACAAGATAATTTCGCATGATGCGGGATTTCCTTAAAACGTGGTTTTCTGACAAATTTTGATGAAAGAAAATTCTCCGGTGGGATCTCTTTTGAGGGTACACGTTTAGACATACACGCCACACCAAATCCTTTCGAGTTATAATGTGTTGTTTAGGAGATACAAGCTAATTTTGTACTATGTGTTATTTCTTCTCGGAAAGTTTAAGTGTTTCCAATAAGTATGTATTTGTCTTTACTCTGCAACACTGTATTTCCTTATAACGTGGTATTCCTACATATTCTTTCGGGAGAAAACTCTCCTGTGCATTCTCTTTTGAGGCTACACGCTTAGAAATACACGTAACACCAATGCTTTTCGAGTTACAACGTGTTGTTTAGGAAAAACAAGATATTTTCGCACGATGCGGGATTTCCGTAAAACGTGGTTTTTGACAAATTTTGACCAAAGAAAACTCTCCTGTGGGTTCTCTTTTGAGGCTACACGTTTAGACGTACACACCACACCAAATCTTTTCCAGTTACAACATGTTGTTTAGGAGATACAAGCTAATTTTTCATGATGCTTTATTTCTTCTCGTAAAGTATTTCCAATAAGTACGTATTTGTGTATACTCTGCAACACTGTATTTCCTTATACCGTGGTATTCTTACATATTCTTTCGAGAGAAAACTCTCCTGGGCGTTCCCCTTTGAGGCTACGCACTTAGACATACACGCAACACCAAAGCTTTTCGAGTTAAAACGTGTTGTTTAGGAAAAACAAGATAATTATGCACGATGCGGGATTTCCTTAATAAGTGGTTTTCTGACAAATTTTGACCAAGGAAAATTCCTCTATGGGTTCTCTTTTGAGGCTACACGTTTAGACGTACAGGCCACACCAAATCTTTTTAAGTTACAACGTGTTGATTAGGAGATACAAGCTAATTTTGTACGATGCGTTATTTCTTCTCCTAAAGTTTTTCCAATAAGTAAGTATATGTCTTTATTCTGCAACACTGTATTTCCTTATAACGTGGTATTCTTACATATTCTTTCAAGAGAAAACTCTCCTGTGCGTTCTCATTTGAGGCTACACGCTTAGACATATACGCAACACCAAAGCTTTTCGAGTTACAACGTGTCGTTTAGGAAGAACAAGATAATTTCCCACGATGCGGGATTTCCTTAAAACGTGGTTTTCTGACAAATTTTGACGCAAGAAAATTCTCCTGTGGGTTCTCTTTTGAGGCTACATGTTTAGATGTACACGCCACACCAAATCTTTTTGAGTTTCAACGTGTTGTTTAGGAGATACAAGCTAATTTTTTTACGATGCGTTATTTCTTCTCGTAAAGTTTAAGTGTTTCCAATACGTATGTATTTGCCTTTACTCTGCAACACTGTATTTCCTTATAACCTGGTATTCTTACATATTCTTTCGAAAGAAAACTCTCCTGTGCGTTCTCTTTGGAGGCTACATGCTTAGACATACACGCAAAACCAAAGCTTTTCGAGTTACAACGTGTTGTTTAGGAAAAACAAGATAATTTCGCATGATGCGGGATTTCCTTAAAACGTGGTTATCTGACAAATTTTGACGAAAGAAAATTCTCCTGTGGGTTCTCTTTTGAGGGTACACGTTTAGACGTACAAGCAACACCAAATCCTTTCGAGTTATAACGTGTTGTTTAGGAGATACAAGTTAATTTTGTACTATGTGTTATTTGTACTCGTAAAGTTTAAGTGTTTCCAATAAGTATGTATTTGTCTTTACTCTGCAACACTGTATTTCCTTATAACGTGGTATTCCTACATATTCTTTCGGGAAAAAACTCTCCTGTACGTTCTCTTTTAAGGCTACACGCTTAGACATACACGCAACACCAAATGTTTTCGAGTTACAACATGTTGTTTAGGAAAAACAAGATAATTATGCACGATGCTGGATTTCCTTAAAACTTGGTTTTTGACAAATTTTGACGAAAGAAAAATCTCCTGTGGGTTCTCTTTGAGGCTACACGTTTAGACGTACACGCCACACCAAATCTTTTCGAGTTACCGCGTGTTGTTTAGGAGATACAAGCTAATTTTGCATGATGCGTTATTTTTTCTCGTAAAGTGTTTGCAATAAGTACGTATTTGTCTTTACTCTGCAACACAATATTTCTTTATCACATGGTATTCTTTCATATTCTTTCGAGAGAAAACTATCCTGTGCATTCTCTTTGTAGGCTACACGCTTAGACATACACGCAACACCAAAGCTTTTCGAGTTACAACGTGTTGATTAGGAAAAACAAGATAATTTCGCCCGATGCGGGATTTCCTTAATACGTGGTTTTCTGACAAATTTGACCAAAGAAAATTCTCCTGTGGGTTCTCTTTTGAGGCTACACGTTCAGACGTACATGCCACACCAAATCTTTTTGAGTTACCACGTGTTGTTTTGGAGATTCAAGCTAATTTTGTACCATGCGTTATTTCTTCTCATAATGTGTTTCCAATATGTACGTATATGTCCTTACTCTCCAGCAATATAATTCCTTATAACGTGGTATTCTTACATATTCTTTCGAGAGAAAACTCTCCTGTGCATTCTCTTTTGAGGCTGCACGCTTAGACATACATGCAACACCAAAGCTTTTCTAGTTACAACGTGTTGCTTAGGAAAAACAAGATAATTTCGCACGATGCGGGATTTCCTTAAAACGTGGTTTTCTGACAAATTTTGACGAAAGAAAACTCTCCTGTGGGTTCTCTTTTGAGGCTACACGTTTAGACGTACATGCCACACCAAATCATTTTGAGTTACAACGTGTTGTTTAGGACATACAAGCTAATTTTGCAAGATTCGTTATTTTTCTCATAAAGTGCTTCCAATACGGACCTATTTGTCTTTACTCTGCCACACTGTATTTCCTTATAACGTGGTATTCTTACATATTCTTTCGAGAGAAAACTCTCCTGTGCGTTCTCTTTTGGGGCTACACGCTTCGAAATACACCCTACACCAAAGCTTTTCGAGTAAAAACGAGATGTTTAGGAAGAACAAGATAATTTCTCACAATGCGGGATTTCCTTAAAACGTGGTTTTCTGACAAATTTTGACGAAAGAAAATTGTCCTGTAGGTTCTCTTTTGAGGCTACACGTTTAGAGGTACACGCCACACCAAATCTTTTCGAGTTAAAACGTGTTGTTTAGGAGATACAAGCTAATTTTGTACGATGCTTTATTTCATCTCGTAAAGTTTATGGGTTTCCAATACATACGTATTTGTCTTTATTCTGCAACACTGTATTTCCTTATAACGTGGTATCCTTACAAATTCTATCGAGAAAAAACTCTCCTGTGCGTTCTCTTTTGAGGCTACACGCTTAGACATACACGCAACACCAAAGCTTTTCGAGTTACAATGTGTTGTTTAGGAAAAACAAGATAATTTCGCACGATGCGGGATGTATTTAAAACGTGGTTTCTGAAAAATTTTGACGAAAGAAAATTCTCCTGTGGGTTCTCTTTTGAGGCTACACGTTTAGACGTACATGCCACACCAAATCTTTTCGAGTTACAACGTGTTGTTTAGGAGACACAAGCTAATTTTGTACGATGCGTTATTTCTTCTAGTAAAGTGTTTCCAATACGTACGTATTTGCCTTTAGTCTGCAACACTGTATTTTCTTATAACGTGGTATTCTTACATATTCTTTCGAGAAAAAACTCTCCTGTGCATCCTCTTTTGAGGCTACACGCTTAGACATACACGCAACACCAAAGCTTTTCGCGTTACAACGTGTTGTTTAGGAAAAACAAGATAATTTCGCACAATGAGGGATTTCCTTAATACGTGGTTTTCTGATATATTTTTACCAAAGAAAATTCTCCTATGGGTTCTCTTTGAGACTACACGTTTAGACGTACAGGCCACTCCAAATCTTTTTAAGTTACAACGTGTTGTTTAGGCGATACAAGCTAATTTTGTACGATGCGTTATTTCTTCTTGTAAAGTTTTTCCAATAAATATTTGTCTTTACTCTGCAACACTGTATTTCCTTATAACGTGGCATTCTTGCATATTCTTTCGAGAGAAAACTCTCCTCTGCGTTCTCTTTTGGGGCTACATGCTTAGACATACACCCAACACCAAAGCTTTTCGAGTTAAAACGTGTTGTTTAGGAAGAACTAGATAATTTCTCACGTTGCGTGATTTCCTTAAAACGTGGTTTTCTGACAAAATTTGATGAAAGAAAATTGTCCTGTGGGTTCTCTTCTGAGGCTACACGTTTAGACTACCTACCACACCAAATCTTTTCGAGTTACAACGTGTTGTTTAGGAGATACAAGCTAATTTTGTACGATGCTTTATTTCATCTCGTAAAGTTTATGGGTTTCCAATACATACGTATTTGTCTTTACTCTGCAACACTGTATTCCCTTATAACGTGGTATTCTTACATATTCTTTCGAGAGAAAACTCTCCTGTGCGTTCTCTTTTGAGGCTACACGCTTAGACATACACGCAACACCAAAGCTTTTCGAGTTACAATGTGTTGTTTAGGAAAAACAAGATAATTTCACACGATGCGGGATTTCCTTAAAACGTGGATTTCTGAAAATTTTTGACGAAAGAAAATTGTCCTGTGGGTTCTCTTTTGAGGCTACACGTATAGACGTACACGCCACACCAAATCCTTTCAAGTTACAACGTGTTGTTTAGGAGATACAAGCCAATTTTGTATGATGCGTTATTTCTTCTCGTAAAGTGTTTCCAATACGTACGTATTTGCCTTTAGTCTGCCACACTGTATTTCCTTATAACGTGGTATTCTTACATATTCTTTCGAGAGAAAACTCTCCTGTGTGTTCCCCTTTGAGGCTACAAGCTTAGACATACAGGCAACACCAAAGTTTTTTGCGTTACAACGTGCTGTTTAGGAAAAACAATATAATTTCGCGCGATGCGGGATTTCCTTAATAAGTGGTTTTCTGACAAATTTTGACCAAGGAAAATTCTCCTATGGGTTCTCTTTTGAGGCTACACGTTTAGACGTACAGGCCACACCTAATCTTTTTAAGTTACAACGTGTTGTTTAGGTGATACAAGCTAATTTTGCACGATAGTTTATTTCTTCTCGTAAAGTTTTTCTAATAAGTAAGAATATGTCTTTACTCTGCAACACTGTATTTCCTTATAATGTAGTATTCTTACATATTCTTTCGAGAGAAAACTCTCCTGTGCGTTCTAATTTGAGGCTACACGCTTAGACAAACACGCAACACCAAAGCTTTTTGAGTTACAATGTGTTGTTTAGGAAGAACAAGATAATTTCTGACGATGCGGGATTTCCTTAAAACGTGGTTTTCTGACAAATTTTGACGAAAGAAAATTCTCCTGTGGGTTCTCTATTGAGGCTACACGTTTAGATGTACACACCACACCAAATCTTTTTGAGTTACAACGTGTTGTTTAGGAGATACAAGCTAATTTTTTTATGATGCCTTATTCCTTCTCGTAAAGTTTAAGTGTTTCCAATACGTATGTATTTGCCTTTACTCTGCAACACTGTATTTCCTTATTACGTGGTATTCTTACATATTCTTTCGACAGTAAACTCTCCTGTGCATTTTCTTTGGAGGCAACATGCTTAGACATACACGCAACACCAAAGCTTTTCGAGTTACAACGTGTTGTTTAGGAAAAACAAGATAATTTCGCATGATGCGGGATTTCATTAAACGTGGTTTTCTGACAAATTTTGATGAAAGAAAATTCTCTTGTGGGTTCTCTTTTGAGGGTACACGTTTCGACATACACGCCACACCAAATCCTTTCGAGTTATAACGTGTTGTTTAGGAGATACAAGCTAATTTTGTACTATGTGTTATTTCTTCTCGTAAAGTTTAAGTGTTTCCAATAAGTATGTATTTGTCTTTACTCTGCAACACTGTATTTCCTTATAACGTGGTATTCTTACATATTCTTTCGGGAGAAAACTCTCCTGTGCGTTCTCTTTTGAGGCTACACGCTTAGAAATACACGCAACACCAAAGCTTTTCGAGTTACAACGTGTTGTTTAGGAAAAACAAGATATTTTCGCACGATGCGGGATTTCCGTAAAACGTGGTTTTTGACAAATTTTGACCAAAGAAAACTCTCCTGTGGGTTCTCTTTTGAGGCTACACGTTTAGACGTACACACCACACCAAATCTTTTCCAGTTACAATGTGTTGTTTAGGAGATACAAGCTAATTTTGCATGATGCTTTATTTCTTCTCGCAAAGTGTTTCAAATAAGTACATATTTGTCTATACTCTGCAACACTGTATTTCCTTATAACGTGGCATTCTTACATATTCTTTCGAGAGAAAACTCTCCTGGGCATTCCCCTTTGAGGCTACGCACTTAGACATGCACGCAACTCCAAAGCTTTTCGAGTTACAACGTGTTGTTTAGGAAAAACAAGATAATTACGCACGATGCGGGATTTCCTTAATAAGTGGTTTTCTGACAAATTTTGACCAAGGAAAATTCCTCTATGGGTTCTCTTTTGAGGCTACACGTTTAGACGTGCAGGCCACACCAAATCTTTTTAAGTTACAACGTGTTGTTTAGGAGATACAAGCTAATTTTGTACGATGCGTTATTTCTTCTCCTAAAGTTTTTCCAATAAGTAAATATATGTCTTTATTCTGCAACACTGTATTTCCTTATAACGTGGTATTCTTACATATTCTTTCAAGAGAAAACTCTCCTGTGCGTTCTCATTTGAGGCTACACGCTTAGACATATACGCAACACCAAAGCTTTTCGAGTTACAACGTGTTGTTTAGGAAGAACAAGATAATTTCCCACGATGCGGGATTTCCTTAAAACGTGGTTTTCTGACAATTTTTGACGAAAGAAAATTCTCCTGTGGGTTCTCTTTTGAGGCTACACGTTTAGATGTACCCGCCACACCAAATCTTTTTGAGTTTCAACGTGTTGTTTAGGAGATACATGCTAATTTTTTTACGATGCATTATTTCTTCTCGTAAAGTTTAAGTGTTTCCAATACGTATGTATTTGCCTTTACTCTGCAACATTGTATTTCCTTATAACGTGGTATTCTTACATATTCTTTCGAGAGAAAACTCTCCTGTGCGTTCTCTTTGGAGGCTACATGCTTAGACATACAGGCAAAACCAAAGCTTTTCGAGTTACAACGTGTTGTTTAGGAAAAACAAGATAATTTCGCATGATGCGGGATTTCCTTAAAACGTGGTTATCTGACAAATTTTGACGAAAGAAAATTCTCCTGTGGGTTCTCTTTTGAGGATATACGTTTAGACGTACAAGCCTCACCAAATCCTTTCGAGTTATAACGTGTTGTTTAGGAGATACAAGCTAATTTTGTACTATGTGTTATTTCTACTCGTAAAGTTTAAGTGTTTCCAATAAGTATGTACTTGGCTTTACTCTGCAACACTGTATTTCCTTATAACGTGGTATTCCTACATATTCTTTCGGGAAAGAACTCTCCTGTGCGTTCTCTTTTAAGGCTACACGCTTAGACATACACGCAACACCAAAGCTTTTCGAGTTACAACATGTTGTTTAGGAAAAACAAGATAATTATGCACGATGCGGGATTTCCTTAAAACGTGGTTTTTGACAAATTTTGAGGAAAGAAAAATCTCCTGTGGGTTCTCTTTGAGGCTACACGTTTAGACGTACACGCCACACCAAATCTTTTCGAGTTACAGCGTGTTGTTTAGGAGATACAAGCTAATTTTGCATGATGCGTTATTTCTTCTCGTAAAGTGTTTCCAATAAGTACGTATTTGTCTTTACTCTGCAACACTGTATTTCCTTATCACATGGTATTCTTACATATTCTTTCGAGAGAAAACTATCCTGTGCATTCTCTTTGGAGGCTACACGCTTAGACATACACGCAACACCAAAGCTTTTCGAGTTACAACCTGTTGATTAGGAAAAACAAGATAATTTCGCCCGATGCGGGATTTCCTTAATACGTGGTTTTCTGACAAATTTGACCAAAGAAAATTCTCCTGTGTGTTCTCTTTTGAGGCTACACGTTCAGACGTACATGCCACACCAAATCTTTTTGAGTTACCACGTGTTGTTTTGGAGATTCAAGCTAATTTTGTACCATGCGTTATTTCTTCTCATAATGTTTTTCCAATAAGAACGTATATGTCTTTACTCTGCAGCAATATATTTCCTTATAACGTGGTATTCTTACATATTCTTTCGAGAGAAAACTCTCCTGTGCATTCTCTTTTGAGGCTGCACGCTTAGACATACACGCAACACCAAAGCTTTTCTAGTTACAACGTGTTGCTTAGGAAAAACAAGATAATTTCACACGATGAGGGATTTCCTTAAAACGTGGTTTTCTGACAAATTTTGACGAAAGAAAACTCTCCTGTGGGTTCTCTTTTGAGGCTACACGTTTAGACGTACATGCCACACCAAATCCTTTTGAGTTACAACATGTTGTTTAGGACATACAAGCTAATTTTGCAAGATTCGTTATTTTTCTCATAAAGTGCTTCCTATACGGACGTATTTGTCTTTACTCTGCCACACTGTATTTCCTTATAATGTGGTATTCTTACATATTCTTTCGAGAGAAAACTCTCCTGTGCGTTCTCTTTTGGGGCTACACGCTTCGAAATACACCCTACACCAAAGCTTTTCGAGTTAAAACGAGCTGTTTAGGAAGAACAAGATAATTTCTCACGATGCGGGATTTCCTTAAAACGTGGTTTTCTGACAAATTTTGACGAAAGAAAATTGTCCTGTGGGTTCTCTTTTGAGGCTACACGTTTAGACGTACACGACACACCAAATCTTTTCGAGTTACAACGTGTTGTTTAGAAGATACAAGCTAATTTTGTACGATGCTTTATTTCATCTCGTAAAGTTTATGGGTTTCCAATACATACGTATTTGTCTTTATTCTGCAACACTGTATTTCCTTATAACGTGGTATCCTTACAAATTCTATCGAGAAAAAACTCTCCTGTGCGTTCTCTTTTGAGGCTACACGCTTAGACATACACGCAACACCAAAGCTTTTCAAGTTACAATGTGTTGTTTAGGAAAAACAAGATAATTTCGCACGATGCGGGAAGTATTTAAAACGTGGTTTCTGAAAAATTTTGACGAAAGAAAATTCTCCTGTGGGTTCTCTTTTGAGGCTACACGTTTAGACGTACACGCCACACCAAATCCTTTCGAGTTACAACGTGTTGTTTAGGAGATACAAGCTAATTTTGTACGATGCGTTATTTCTTCTAGTAAAGTGTTTCCAATACGTACGTATTTGCCTTTAGTCTGCAACACTGTATTTTCTTATAACGTGGTATTCTTACATATTCTTTCGAGAAAAAACTCTCCTGTGCATCCTCTTTTGAGGCTACACGCTTAGACATACACGCAACACCAAAGCTTTTCGCGTTACAACGTGTTGTTTAGGAAAAACAAGATAATTTCGCACAATGAGGGATTTCCTTAATACGTGGTTTTCTGATATATTTTGACCAAAGAAAATTCTCCTACGGGTTCTCTTTTGAGACTACACGTTTAGACGTACAGGCCACTCCAAATCTTTTTAAGTTACAACGTGTTGTTTAGGCGATACAAGCTAATTTTGTACGATGCGTTATTTCTTCTTGTAAAGTTTTTCCAATAAATATTTGTCTTTACTCTGCAACACTGTATTTCCTTATAACGTGGCATTCTTGCATATTCTTTCGAGAGAAAACTCTCCTCTGCGTTCTCTTTGGGGGCTACATGCTTAGACATACACCCAACACCAAAGCTTTTCGAGTTAAAACGTGTTGTTTAGGAAGAACTAGATAATTTCTCACGTTGCGTAATTTCCTTAAAACGTGGTTTTCTGACAAAATTTGATGAAAGAAAATTGTCCTGTGGGTTCTCTTTTGAGGCTACACGTTTAGACTACATACCACACCAAATCTTTTCGAGTTACAACGTGTTGTTTAGGAGATACAAGCTAATTTTGTACGATGCTTTATTTCATCTCGTAAAGTTTATGGGTTTCCAATACATACGTATTTGTCTTTACTCTGCAACACTGTATTCCCTTATAACGTGGTATTCTTACATATTCTTTCGAGAGAAAACTCTCCTGTGCGTTCTCTTTTGAGGCTACACGCTTAGACATACACGCAACACCAAAGCTTTTCGAGTTACAATGTGTTGTTTAGGAAAAACAAGATAATTTCACACGATGCGGGATTTCCTTAAAACGTGGATTTCTGAAAATTTTTGACGAAAGAAAATTGTCCTGTGGGTTCTCTTTTGAGGCTACACGTTTAGACGTACACGCCACACCAAATCCTTTCAAGTTACAACGTGTTGTTTAGGAGATACAAGCTAATTTTGTATGATGCGTTATTTCTTCTTGTAAAGTGTTTCCAATACGTAAGTATTTGCCTTTAGACTGCAACACTGTATTTCCTTATAACGTGGTATTCTTACATACTCTTTCGAGAGAAAACTCTCCTGTGTGTTCCCCTTTGAGGCTACAAGCTTAGACATACAGGCAACACCAAAGTTTTTCGCGTTACAACGTGCTGTTTAGGAAAAACAATATAATTTCGCGCGATGCGGGATTTCCTTAATAAGTGGTTTTCTGACAAATTGTGACCAAGGAAAATTCTCCTATGGGTTCTCTTTTGAGGCTACACGTTTAGACGTACAGGCCACACCTAATCTTTTTACGTTTCAACGTGTTGTTTAGGAGATACAAGCTAATTTTGTACGATAGGTTATTTCTTCTTGTAAAGTTTTTCGAATAAGTAAGAATATGTCTTTACTCTGCAACACTGTATTTCCTTATAATGTGGTATTCTTACATATTCTTTCGAGAGAAAACTCTCCTGTGCGTTCTCATTTGAGGCTACACGCTTAGACATACACGCAACACCAAAGCTTTTCGAGTTACAATGTGTTGTTTAGGAAGAACAAGATAATTTCCGACAATGCGGGATTTCCTTAAAACGTGGTTTTCTGACAAATTTTGACGAAAGAAAATTCTCCTGTGGGTTCTCTATTGAGGCTACACGTTTAGACGTACACACCACACCAAATCTTTTTGAGTTACGACGTGTTGTTTAGGAGATACAAGCTAATTTTTTTATGATGCCTTATTTCTTCTCGTAAAGTTTAAGTGTTTCCAATACGTATGTATTTGCCTTTACTCTGCAACACTGTATTTCCTTATTACGTGGTATTCTTACATATTCTTTCGACAGTAAACTCTCCTGTGCGTTTTCTTTGGAGGCTACACGCTTAGACATACACGCAACACCAAAGCTTTTCGAGTTACAACGTGTTGTTTAGGAAAAACAAGATAATTTCGCATGATGCGGGATTTCATTAAACGTGGTTTTCTGACAAATTTTGATGAAAGAAAATTCTCCTGTGGGTTCTCTTTTGAGGGTACACGTTTCGACATACACGCCACACCAATTCCTTTCGAGTTATAACGTGTTGTTTAGGAGATACAAGCTAATTTTGTACTATGTGTTATTTCTTCTCGTAAAGTTTAAGTGTTTCCAATAAGTATGTATTTGTCTTTACTCTGCAACACTGTATTTCCTTATAACGTGGTATTCTTACATATTCTTTCGGGAGAAAACTCTCCTGTGCGTTCTCTTTTGAGGCTACACGCTTAGAAATACACGCAACACCAAAGCTTTTCGAGTTACAACGTGTTGTTTAGGAAAAACAAGATATTTTCGCACGATGCGGGATTTCCGTTAAAACGTGGTTTTTGACAAATTTTGACCAAAGAAAACTCTCCTGTGGGTTCTCTTTTGAGGCTACACGTTTAGACGTACACACCACACAAAATCTTTTCCAGTTACAACGTGTTGTTTAGGAGATACAAGCTAATTTTGCATGATGCTTTATTTCTTCTTGTAAAGTGTTTCCAATAAGTACGTATTTGTCTATACTCTGCAACACTGTATTTCCTTATAACGTGGCATTCTTACATATTCTTTCGAGAGAAAACTCTCCTGGGCGTTCCCCTTTGAGGCTACGCACTTAGATATACATGCAACACCAAAGCTTTTCGAGTTACAACGTGTTGTTTAGGAAAAACAAGATAATTACGCACGATGCGGGATTTCCTTAATAAG
This sequence comes from Apodemus sylvaticus, assembly GCF_947179515.1. Taxonomy (NCBI): domain Eukaryota; kingdom Metazoa; phylum Chordata; class Mammalia; order Rodentia; family Muridae; genus Apodemus; species Apodemus sylvaticus. Next base: position 626,882 of record NW_026263372.1, read on the forward strand.
TGGTTTTCTGACAAATTTTGACCAAGGAAAATTCCTCTATGGGTTCTCTTTTGAGGCTACACGTTTAGACGTGCAGGCCACACCAAATCTTTTTAAGCTACAACGTGTTGTTTGGGAGATACAAGCTAATTTTGTACGATGCTTTATTTCTTCTCCTAAAGTTTTTCCAATAAGTAAGTATATGTCTTTATTCCGCAACACTGTATTTCCTTATAACGTGGTATTCTTACATATTCTTTCAAGAGAAAACTCTCCTGTGCGTTCTCATTTGAGGCTACACGCTTAGACATATACGCAACACCAAAGCTTTTCGAGTTACAACGTGTTGTTTAGGAAGAACAAGATAATTTCCCACGATGCGGGATTTCCTTAAAACGTGGTTTTCTGACAATTTTTGACGAAAGAAAATTCTCCTGTGGGATCTCTTTTGAGGCTACACGTTTAGATGTACACGCCACACCAAATCTTTTTGAGTTTCAACGTGTTGTTTAGGAGATACATGCTAATTTTTTTACGATGCGTTATTTCTTCTCGTAAAGTTTAAGTGTTTCCAATACGTATGTATTTGCCTTTACTCTGCAACACTGTATTTCCTTATAACGTGGTATTCTTACATGTTCTTTCGAGAGAAAATTCTCCTGTGCGTTCTCTTTGGAGGCTACATGCTTAGACATACACGCAAAACCAAAGCTTTTCGAGTTACAACGTGTTGTTTAGGAAAAACAAGATAATTTCGCACGATGCGGGATTTCCTTAAAACGTGGTTTTCTGACAAATTTTGACGAAAGAAAAGTGTCCTGTGGGTTCTCTTTTGAGGCTACACGTTTAGTCGTACACGCCACAACAAATCATTTCGAGTTACAACGTGTTGTTTAGGAGATACAAGCTAATTTTGTACGATACTTTATTTCATCTCGTAAAGTTTATGGGTTTCCAATACATATGTATTTGTCTTTACTCTGCAACACTGTATTTCCTTATAACGTGGTATTCTTACAAATTCTATCGAGAAACAACTCTGCTGTGCGTTCTCTTTTGAGGCTACACGCTTAGACATACACGCAAAACCAAAGCTTTTCGAGTTACAACGTGTTGTTTAGGAAAAACAAGATAATTTCGCACGATGCGGGATTTCCTTAAAACGTGGTTTTCTGACAAATTTTGACGAAAGAAAAGTGTCCTGTGGGTTCTCTTTTGAGGCTACACGTTTAGTCGTACACGCCACAACAAATCATTTCGAGTTACAACGTGTTGTTTAGGAGATACAAGCTAATTTTGTACGATACTTTATTTCATCTCGTAAAGTTTATGGGTTTCCAATACATATGTATTTGTCTTTACTCTGCAACACTGTATTTCCTTATAACGTGGTATTCTTACAAATTCTATCGAGAAACAACTCTGCTGTGCGTTCTCTTTTGAGGCTACACGCTTAGACATACACGCAACACCAAAGCTTTTCTAGTTACAACATGTTGTTTAGGAAAAACAAGATAATTTCGCAGGATGCGGGATTTCCATAAAACGTGGTTTTCTGAAAAAATTTGACGAAAGAAAATTCTCCTGTGGGTTCTCTTTTGAGGCTACACGCTTAGACATACACGCAACACCAAAGCTTTTTGAGTTACAACGTGCTGTTTAGGAAGAACAAGATAATTTCTCACGATGCGGGATTTCCTTAAAACGTGGTTTTCTGACAAATTTTGACGAAAGAAAATTGTCCTGTGGTTCTCTTTTGAGGCTACCCGTTTAGACGTACACGCCGCACCAAATCTTTTCGCGTTACAACGTGTTGTTTAGGAGATACAAGCTAATTTTGTATGATGCTTTATTTCATCTCGCTAATTTTAAGGGTTCCCAAAACGTAAGAATTTGTCTTTATTCTGCAACACTGTACTTCCTTTTAACGTGGTATTCTTACTCGAAAAGCTTTGGTGTTGCGTGTATGTCTAAGCGTGTAGCCTCAAAAGAGAACGCACAGGAGAGCTTTCTCTCGAAAGAATATGTAAGAATACCACGTTATTTGGAAATACAGTGTTGCAGAGTAAAGACCAATATGTATATATTGGAAACACTTTATGAGAAGAAATAACGTATGGTAAAAAATTTGCTTGTATCTCCTAAAAAACACGTTGTAACTCAAAAAGGTTTGGTGTGGTGTTTACATCTAAACGTGTAGCCTCAAAAGAGAACCCACAGGAGAATTTTCTTTCGTCAAAATTTTTTCAGAAAACCACGTTTTAAGGAAATCCTGAATCATGTGAAATTATCTTGTTTTTCCTAAACAACACGTTGTAACTCGAAAAGCTTTGGTGTTGCGTGTATGTCTAAACGTATGGCCTCAAAGAGAACCCACAGGGGAGTTTTCTCTCGAAAGAATATATAAGAATACCACGTTATAAGGAAATACAGTGTTGCAGAGTAAAGACAAATATGTACGTATTGCAAACACTTTTCGAGAAGAAAAAACGCATCGTACAAAATTAGCTTGTATCTCCTAAACAACACGTTGTAACTCGAAAAGATTTGGTGTGGCGTGTACGTCTAAACGCGTAGCCTCAAAAGAGAACCCACAGGAGAATTTTCTTTGGTCAAAATTTGTCAGAAAACCACGTATTAAGGAAATCCTGCATCGTGCGAAATTATGTTGTTTTTCCTAAACAACACGTTGTGACTTGAATAGCTTTGGTGCTGCGTGTATGTCTAAGCATGTAGCATCAAAAGAGAACGCACAGGAGAATTTTCTCTCGAAAGAATATGTAAGAATACCACGTTATAAGAAAATACAGTGTTGCAGAGTAAAGACAAATAGGTACTTATTGGAAACACTTTAAGAGAAGAAATAATGTATCGTACAAAATTAGCTTGTATCTCCTAAACAACACGTTGTAACTCGAAAAGATTTGGTGTGGCATGTACGTCTAAACGTGGAGCCTCAAAAGGGAACCCACAGGAGAATTTTCTTTCGTCAAAATTTGTCAGAAACCAAGTTTTAAGGAAATCCCGCATCGTGCGAAATTATCTTGTTTTTCCTAAACAACACGTTGTAACTTGAAAAGCTTTGGTGTTGCGTGTATGTCTAAGCGTGTAGCCTCAAAAGAGAACGCACAGGGGAGTTTTCTCTCGAAAGAATATGTAAGAATACCACGTTATTTGGAAATACAGTGTTGCAGAGTAAAGACCAATATGTATGTATTTGAAACACTTTATGAGAAGAAATAACGCATGGTAAAAAATTAGCTTGTATCTCCTAAACAACACGTTGCAACTCGAAAAGGTTTGGTGTGGTGTTTACATCTAAACGTGTAGCCTCAAAAGAGAACACACAGGAGAATTTTCTTTCGTCAATTTTTTTTCAGAAAACCACGTTTTAAGGAAATCCTGCATCATGAGAAATTATGTTGTTTTTCCTAAACAACACGTTGTAACTCGAAAAGCTTTGGGGTTGCGTGTATGTCTAAACGTGTGGCCTCTAAAGAGAACGCACAGGAGAGTTTTCTCTCGAAAGAATATGTAAGAATACCACGTTATAAGGAAATACAGTGTTGCAGAGTAAAGACAAATACGTACGTATTGTAAACACTTTACGAGAAGAAATAACGCATTTATAAAATTAGCTTGTATCTCCTAAACAACACGTTGTAACTCAAAAAGATTTGGTGTGGCATGTACGTCTAAACCTGTAGCCTCAAAAGAGAACCCACAGGAGAATTTTCGTTCGTCAAAATTTTTCAGAAAACCAGGTTTTAAGGTAATCCCGCATCGTGCGAAATTATTTTGTTTTTCCAAAACAACACGTTGTAACTCGAAAAGCTTTGGTGTTGCGTGTATGTCTAAGCGTGTAGCCTCAAAAGACCACGCACAGGAGAGGTTTCTCTCGAAAGAATATTTAAGAATACCACGTTATATGTAAATACAGTGTTGCAGAGTAAAGACAAATATGTACATATTGGAAACACTTTACAAGAAGAAATAACACATGGTACAAAATTAGCTTGTATCTCCTAAACAACACGTTGTGACTCAAAAGGATTTGATGTGGTGATTACATCTAAACATGTAGCCTCAAAAGAGAACCCACAGGAGTATTTTCTTTCGTCAAAATTTTTTCAGAAAACCACGTTTTAAGGAAATCCATCATCGTGCGAAATTATTTTGTTTTTCCTAAACAACACGTTGTAACTCGAAAAGCTTTTGTGTTGCGTGTATGTCTAAGCGTGTAGACTCAAAAGAGAATGCACAGAAGAGTATTCTCTCGAACAAATATGTAAGAATACCACGTTATAAGGAAATACAGTGTTGCAGAGTAAAGACAGATACATACTTATTGGAAACCCTTTACGAGAAGGAATAATACATCGTACAAAATTAGCTTGTATTTCCTAAACAACACGTTGTAACTCGAAAAGATTTGGTGTGGCGTGTACGTTGAAATGTGTAGCCTCAAAAGAGAAACCACAGGAGAATTTTCTTTCGTCAAAATTTGTCAGAAAACCACATTTTAAGGAAATTCCGCATCGTGCGAAATTATCTTGTTTTTCCTAAACAACACGTTTTAACTCGAAAAGCTTTGGGGTTGCGTGTATGTCTAAACGTGTGGCCTCTAAAGAGAACGCACAGGAGAGTTTTCTCTCCAAAGAATATGTAAGAATACCACGTTATAAGGAAATACATTGTTGCAGAGTAAAGACAAATACGTACATATTGTAAACACTTTACGAGAAGAAATAACGCATCTACAAAATTAGCTTGTATCTCCTAAACAACACGTTGTAACTCGAAAGGATTTGGTGTGGCGTGAACGTCTAAACGTGTAGCCTCAAAAGAGAACCCACAGGAGAATTTTCGTTCGTCAAAATTTTTCAGAAAACCACGTTTTAAGGAAATCCCGCATCGTGCGAAATTATTTTGTTTTTCCAAAACAATACCTTGTAACTCGAAAAGCTTTGGTGTTGCGTGTATGTCTAAGCGTGCAGCCTCAAAAGAGAATGCACAGGAGAGGTTTCTCTCGAAAGAATATTTAAGAATACCACGTTATATGGAAATACAGTGTTGCAGAGTAAAGACAAATATGTACATATTGGAAACACTTTACAAGACGAAATAACGCATGGTACAAAATTAGCCTGTATCTCCTAAACAAAATGTTGTGACTCAAAAGGATTCGATGTGGTGATTACATCTAAACATGTAGCCTCAAAAGAGAACCCACAGGAGTATTTTCCTTCGTCAATTTTTTTTCAGAAAACCACGTTTTATGGAAATCCATCATCGAGGGAAATTATTTTGTTTTTCCTAAACAACACGTTGTAACTCGAAAAGCTTTGGTGTTCCGTGTATGTCTAAGCGTGTAGACTCAAAAGAGAATGTACAGTAAAGTATTCTCTCGAACGAATATGTAAGAATACCACGTTATAAAGAAATACAGTGTTGCAGAGTAAAGACAGATACATATGTATTGGAAACACTTTACGAGAAGGAATAATACATCGTACAAAATTAGCTTGTATTTCCTAAACAACACGTTGTAACTCGAAAAGATTTGGTGTGGCGTGTACGTTGAAATGTGTAGCCTCAAAAGAGAAACCACAGGAAAATTTTCTTTCGTCAATATTCGTCAGAAAACCACATTTTAAGGAAATTCCGCATCGTGCGAAATTATCTTGTTTTTCCTAAACAACACGTTTTAACTCGAAAAGCTTTGGTGTTGCGTGTATGTCTAAACGTGTGGCCTCAAACAGAACGCACAGGAGAGTTTTCTCTCGAAAGAATATATAAGAATACCACATTATAAGGAAATACAGTGTTGCAGAGTAAAGACAAATACGTACGTATTGGAAACACTTTACGAGAAGAAGTAACGAATCGTACAAAATTAGCTTGTATCTCCTAAACAACACTTTGTAACTCGAAATGATTTGGTGTGGCGTGTATGTCTAAACATGTAGCCTCAAAAGAGAACCCACAGGAGAATTTTTTTTGGTCAAAATTTGTCAGAAAACCACGTATTAAGGAAATCCCGCATCGTGCGAAATTATCTTGTTTTTCCTAAACAACACGTTGTGACTCGAAAAGCTTTGGTGCTGCGTGTATGTCTAAGCGTGTAGCCTCAAAAGAGAATGCACAGGAGAGTTTTCTCTCGAAAGAATATGTAAGAATACCACGTTATAAGGAAATACAGTGTTGCAGAGTAAAGACAAATAGGTACTTATTGGAAACACTTTAAGAGAAGAAATAATGTATCGTACAAAATTAGTTTGTATCTCCTAAACAACACGTTGTAACTTGAAAAAATTTGGTGTGGCGTGTACGTCAAAAGGTGTAGCCTCAAAAGGGAACCCTCAGGAGAATTTTCTTTCATCAAAATTTGTCAGAAAACCACGTTTTAAGGAAATCCCGCATCATGCGAAATTATCTTGTTTTTCCTAAACAACACGTTGTAACTCGAAAAGCATTGGTGTTTCGTGTATGTCTAAGCGTGTAGCCTCAAAAGAGAACACACAGGAGAGTTTTCTCTCCAAAGAATATGTAAGAATACCAAGTTATTTGGAAATATAGTGTTGCAGAGTAAAGACCAATAAGTATATATTGGAAACACTTTATGAGAAGAAATAACACATTGTAAAAAATTAGCTTGTATCTCCTAAACAACACGTTGTAACTCGAAAAGGTTTGGTTTGGTGTTTACATCTAAACGTGTAGCCTCAAAAGAGAACCCACAGGAGAATTTTCTTTCGTCAAAATTTTTTCAGAAAACCACGTTTTAAGGAAATCCCGCATCATGCTAAATTATCTTGTTTTTCCTAAACAACACATTGTAACTGGAAAAGCTTTGGGGTTGCATGTATGTCTAAAAGTGTGGCCTCTAAAGAGAACGCACAGGAGAGTTTTCTCTCGAAAGAATATGTAAGAATACCACATTATAAGAAATACAGTGTTGCAGAGTAAAAACAAATACGTACGTATTGGAAACACTTTACGAGAAGAAATAATGCATCGTACAATATTAGTTTGTTTCTCCAAAACTACATGTTGTAACTCGAATAGATTTGGTGTGGCGTGTACGTCTAAACGTGTAGCCTCAAAAGAGAACCCACAGGAGAATTTTCTTTCGTCAAATTTTTCAGAAAACCACGTTTTAAGGAAATCCCGCATTGTGCGTAATTATTTTGTTTTTCCAAAACAACACGTTGTAACTCGAAAAGCTTTGGAGTTGCGTGTATGTCTAAGCATGAAGCCTCAAAAGAGAACGCACAGGAGAGGTTTCTCTCGAAAGAATATGTAAGAATACCACGTTATATGGAAATACAGTGTTGCAGAGTAAAGACAAATATGTACGTATTGGAAACACTTTACGAGAAGAAATAACACATGGTACAAAATTAGCTTGTATCTCCTAAACAACACGTTGTGACTCAAAAGGATTTGATGTGGTGATTACATCTAAACGTGTAGCCTCAAAACAGAACCCACAGGAATATTTTCCTTCGTCAAAATTTTTTCAGAAACCACGTTTTAAGGAAATCCAGCATCGTGCAAAATTATTTTGTTTTTCCTAAACAACATGTTGTAACTCGAAAAGCTTTGGTGTTGCGTGTATGTCTAAGCGTGTAGCCTAAAAGAGAACGCACAGTAGAGTATTCTCTCGAAAGAATATGTAAGAAAACACGTTATAAGGAAATACAGTGTTGCGGAGTAAAGACAGATACATACGTATTGGAAACACTTTACGAGAAGGAATAATACATCGTACAAAATTAGCTTGTATTTCCTAAACAACACGTTGTAACTCGAAGAGATTTGGTGTGGCATGTACGTTGAAACGTGTAGACTCAAAAGAGAACCTACAGGAGAATTTTCTTTCGTCAAAATTTGTCAGAAAACCACGTTTTAAGGAAATCCCGCATCGTGCGAAATTATCTTGTTCTTCCTAAACAACACGTTTTAACTCGAAAAGCTTTGGTGTTGCGTGTCGTTCTAAACATGTGGCCTCAAAGAGAACGCACAGGAGAGTTTTCTCTCGAAAGAATATATAAGAATACCACATTATAAGGAAATACAATGTTGCAGAGTAAAGACAAATACATACGTATTGGAAACACTTTACGAGAAGAAATAACGCATCGTACAAAATTAGCTTGTATCTCCTAAACAACACGTTGTAACTCGAAAAAATTTGGTGTGGTGTGTACTTCTAAACGTTTAGCCTCAAAAGAGAACCCACAGGAGAATTTTCTTTGGTCAAAATTTGTCAGAAAACCACGTATTAAGGAAATCTCACTTCGTGCGAAATTATCTTGTTTTTCCTAAACAACACGTTGTGACTCGAAAAGCGTTGGTGCTGTGTGCATGTCTAAGCGTGTAGCCTCAAAAGAGAACGCACAGGAGAGTTTTCTCTAGAAAGAATATGTAAGAATACCACGTTATAAGGAAATACAGTGTTGCAGAGTAAAGACAGATACATACATATTGGAAACACTTTACAAGAAGAAGTAATGCATTGTACAAAATTAGCTTGTATTTCCTAAAAAGCACGTTGTAACTCGAAAAGATTTGCTGTGGCGTGTACGTCTAAACGTGTAGCCTCTAAAGAGAATACACAGGAGAATTTTCTTTGGTCAAAATTTGTCAGAAAACCACATTTTAAGGAAATCCCGCATCGTGCGAAATTATCTTGTTTTTCCTAATCAACAAGTTGTAACTCGAAAAGCTTTGGTGTAGCGTGTATGTGTAAGCGTGTAGCCTCAAAAGTGAACGCACAGGAGAGTTTTCTCTCGAAAGAATATGTAAGAATACCAAGTTATAAGGAAATACAGTGTTGCAGAATAAAGACAAATACATATGTATTGGAAACAGTTTACAAGACGAAATATCGCATCGTATAAAATTAGCTTGTTTCTCCTAAACAACACGTCATAACTCGAAAAGATTTGGTGTGGCGTGTACGTCTAAACGTGTAGCCTTATAGGAGAACCCACAAGAGAATTTTCTTTGGTCAAAATTTGTCAGAAAACCACGTTTTAAGGAAATCCCACATCTTGAGAAATTATCTTGTTTTTCCTAAACAACACGTTGTAACTCGAAAAGCTTTGGTATTGGGTGTATGTCTAAGAATGTAGCCTCAAAAGAGAACGCACAGGAGAGTTTTCTCTCGAAAGAATATGTAAGAATACCACGTTATATGGAAAAACAGTGTTGCAGAGTAAAGACAAATGTGTACGTATTGGAAACACTTTACGAGAAGAAATAACGCAAAGTAAAAAATTAGCTTGTATCTCCTGAACAACACGTTGTAACTCGAAAGGATTTGGTGTAGTGTTTACATCTAAAGGTGTAGCCTCAAAAGAGAACCCACAGGAGAATTTTCTCTCGAAAGAATATGTAAGAATACCACGTTATAAGGAAATACAGTGTGGCAGAGTAAAGACAAATACGTACATAATGGAAGCACTTTATGAGAGAAATAACGCATCTTGCAAAATTAGCTTGTATATCCTAAACAACACGTAGTAACTCGAAAAGATTTGGTGTGGCGTGTACGTCTAAAAGTGTAGCCTCAAAAGAGAACCCACAGGAGAGTTTTCTTTCCTCAAAATTCTGCCAGGTATCCCTCAACAGAAGAGTGGATACAAAAAATGTGGTATATCTACACAATGGAGTACTATTCAGCCATTAGAAACAATGAATTCATGAAATTCTTAGGCAAATGGATGGAGCTAAAGAACATCATACTAAGTGAGGTAACCCAGACTCAAAAGGTGAATCATGGTATGCACTCACTAATAAGTGGTTATTAACCTAGAAAACTGGAATACCCAAAACATAATTCACACATCAAATGAGATACAAGAAGAAAGCAGGAGTGGTCCCTGGTTCTGGAAAGACTCAGTGAAACAGTATTTGGCAAAACCAGAACGGGGAACTGGGAAGGGGTGGGAGGGAGGACAGGGGAAGAGAAGGGGGCTTACGGGACTTTCGGGGAGTGGTGAGGGGGGGCTAGAAAAGGGGAAATCATTTGAAATGTAAATAAATTATATCGAATAAAAAAAAAGAATGAAAAAAAAAATTTGTCAGAAAACCACGTTTTAAGTAAATCCCGCATCCTGCGAAATTATATTGTTTTTCCTTATCAACACGTTGAAACTAGAAAAGCTTTGGTGTTGCGTGTATGCCTAAGCGTGTAGCCTCAAAAGGGAATGCACAGGAGAGTTTTCTCTCGAAGGAATATGTAAGAATACCACGTTATAAGGAAATATATTGCTGCAGAGTAAAGACAAATACGTACGTATTGGAAACACATTATGAGAAGAAATAACGCATGGTAAAAATTAGCTTGTATCTCCGAAAACAACACGTGGTAACTCAAAATGATTTGGTGTGGCATGTACATCTAAACGTGTAGCCTCAAAAGAGAACCCACAGGAGAATTTTCTTACGTCAAAATTTGTCAGAAAACTACGTTTTAAAGAAATCCCGCATCGTGCAAAATTATCTTGTTTTTCCTAATCAACACGTTGTAACTCGAAAAGCTGTGGTGTTGCGTGTATGTCTAAGCGTGTAGCCTCCAAACAGAACGCACAGGATAGTTTTCTCTCGAAAGAATATGTAAGAATACCACGTTATAAGGAAATACAGTGTGGCAGAGTTTAGACAAATACGTACTTATTGGAAACACTTTAGGAGAAGAAATAACGCATCATGCAAAATTAGCTTGTATCTCCTAAACAACACGTTGTAACTCGACAAGATTTGGTGTGGCGTGTATGTCTAAACGTGTAGCCTCAAAAGAGAACCCACAGGAGAGTGTTCTTTCGTCAAAATTTGTTAGAAAACCACATTTTAAGGAAATACCGCATCGTGCGAAATTATCTTGTTTTTCCTAAACAACATGTTGTAACTCGAAAAGCTTTGGTGTTGCGTGTATGTCTAAGCGTGTAGCCTCAAAAGAGAACGTACAGGAGAGTTTTCTTCCGAAAGAATATGTAGGAATACCACGTTATAAGGAAATACAGTGTTGCAGAGTAAAGACAAATGCATACTTATTGGAAACACTTAAGCTTTACGAGAAGAAATAACACATAGTAAAAATTAGTTTGTATATCCTAAACAACACGTTATAACTCGAAAGGATTTGGTGTGGCGTGTACGTCTAAACGTGTAGCCTCAAAAGAGAACCCACAGGAGAATTTTGTTTCATCAAAATTTGTCAGAAAACCACGTTTTAAGGAAATCCCGCATCATGCGAAATTATCTTGTTTTTCCTAAACAACACGTTGTAACTCGAAAAGCTTTGGTGTTGCGTGAATGTCTAAGCGTGTAGCCTCCAAAGAGAACGCACAGGAGAGTTTTCTCTCGAAAGAATATGTAAGAATACCACGTTATAAGGAAATACAGTGTTGCAGAGTAGAGGCAAATATATACATATTGGAAACACTTAAACTTTACGAGAAGAAATAATTCATCGTTAAAAAATTAGCTTGTATCTGCGAAACAACAAGTTGTAACTCATAAAAGATTTGGTGTGGCATGTACGTCTAAACATGTGGCCTCAAAAGAGACCGCACAGGAGAGTTTTCTCCCGAAAGAATATGTAGGAATACTACGTTATAAGGAAATACAGTGTTGCAGAGTAAAGACAAATACATACTTATTGGAAACACTTAAGCTTTACGAGAAGAAAAAACACATAGTACAATATTAGCTTGTATATCCTAAACAACACGTTATAACTCGAAAGGATTTGGTGTGGCGTGTACATCTAAACGTGAAGCCTCAAAAGAGAACCCACAGGAGAATTTTCTTTCGTCAAAATTTGTCAGAAAACCATGTTTTAAGGAAATCCCGCATCATGCGAAATTATCTTGTTTTTCCTAAACAACACGTTGTAACTCGAAAAGCTTTGGTGTTGCGTGAATGTCTAAGTGTGTAGCCTCCAAAGAGAACGCACAGGAGAGTTTTCTCTCGAAAGAATATGTAAGAATACCACGTTATATGGAAATACAGTGTTGCAGAGTAGAGGCAAATACATATGTATTGGAAACACTTAAACTTTACGAGAAGAAATAATTCATCGTAAAAAAATTAGCTTGATTCTCCTAAACAACAAGTTGTAACTCAAAAAGATTTGGTGTGGCGTGTACGTCTAAACGTTTAGCCTTAAAAGAGAACCTACAGGAGAATTTTCTTTCGTCAAAATTTGTCAGAAAACCACGTTTTAAGGAAATCCCGCTTCGTGAGAAATTATCTTGTTTTTCCTAAACAACACGTTGTAACTCGAAAAGCTTTGCTGTTGCGTGTATGTCTCAGCGGGTAGCCTCAAATGAGAACGCACAGGAGAGTTTTCTCTCGAAAGAATATGTAAGAATACCACGTTATAAGGAAATACAGTGTTGCAGAGTAAAGACAAATACTTACTTATTGGAAAAACTTTATGAGAAGAAATAACGCATGGTACAAAATTAGCTTGTATCTCCTAAACAACACGTTGAAACTTAAAAAGATTTGGTGTGGCCTGTACGTCTAAACGTGTAGTCTCAAAAGAGAACCAATAGGAGAAATTTCTTTTGTCAAAATTTGTCAGAAAACCACGTATTAAGGAAATCCCTCATCATGCGAAATTATCTTGTTTTTCCTAAACAACACGTTGTAACACGAAAAGCTTTGGTGTTGCGTGTATGTCTAAGCGTGTAGCCTCAAAAGAGGACGCACAGGAGAGTTTTCTCTCGAAAGAATATGTAAGAATACCACGTTATAAGGAAATACAGTGTTGCTGACTAAAGGCAAACACGTACGTATTGGAAACACTTTACGAGAAGAAATAACGCATCTTACAAAATTAGCTTGTATCTCCTAAACAACACATTGTAAATCGAAAAGATTTGGTGGGGCGTGTATGTCTAAACGTGTAGCCTCAAAATAGAACCCACAAGAGAATTATTGTTCGTTAAAATTTGTCAGAAATCCATATTTTAAGGAAATCACTCATCGTGCGAAATTATCTTGTTTTTCCTAAACAACACGTTGTAACTCGAAAAACTTTGATGTTGCGTGTATGTCTAAGCGTGTAGCCTCAAAAGAGAACGCACAGGAGAGTTTTCTCTCGAAAGAACATGTAAGAATACCAGATTATAAGGAAATACAGTTTTGCAGATTAAAGACAAATACGTAGGTATTTGAAACACTCTATGAGAAGAAATAACGCATCGCAAAAAATTAGTTTGTATCTCCTAAACAACACGTTGTAACTCGAAAAGATTTGGTGTGGCATGTACGTCTAAACGTGTAGCCTCAAAAGAGAACCCCCAGGAGAATTTTCTTTCCTCAAAATTTGTCAGAAAACCACTTATTAAGGAAATCCCGCATCGTGCGAAACTATCTTGTTTTTCCTAAACAACACATTGTAACTCGAAAATCTTTGGTGTTGCGTGTATGTCTAAGCATGTAGCCTCAAAAAAGAATACACCGGAGAGATTTCTCTCGAACGAGTATGTAAGAATACCACGTTATAAGGAAATACATTGTGGCAAATTAAAGATAAATACGTTCGTTTTGGAAACACTTAAACTTTACAAGAAGATATAAAGCATCGTAAAAAATTAGCTTGTATCTCCTAAACAACACGTTTTAATTCGAAAACATTTGGTGTGGCGTGTACGTCTAAACGTTTAGCCTCAAATGAAAACCCACAGGAGAATTTTCTTTCGTCAAAATTTGTCAGAAAACCACGTTTTAAGGAATTCCCGCATCGTGCGAAATTATCTTGTTTTTCCTAAACAACACGTTGTAACTCGAAAAGCTTTGCTGTTGCGTGTATGTCTCAGCATGTAGCCTCAAATGAGAACGCACAGGAGAGTTTTCTCTCGAAAGAATATGTAAGAATACCACGTTATAAGGAAATACAGTGTTGCAGAGTAAAGACAAATACTTACTTATTGGAAAAACTTTATGAGAAGAAATAACGCATGGTACAAAATTAGCTTGTATCTCCTAAACAACACGTTGTAACTCGAAAAGATTTGGTGTGGCGTGTACGTCTAAACATGTAGGCTCAAAAGAGAACCCACAGGAGAATTTTCTTTCGTCAAAATTTGTCAGAAAACCACGTTTTAAGGAAATCCCGCATTGTGCGCAATTATCTTGTTTTTCATAAACAAAACATTGTAACTCGAAAAGCTTTGGTGTTGGGTGTATGTGTAAGCATGTAGCCTCAAAAGAGAATGCACAGGAGAGTTTTCTCTCGAAAGAATATGTAAGAATACCACGTTATAAGGAAATATATTGCTGCAGAGTAAAGACAAATACATACGTATTGGAAATATATTATGAGAAGAAATAATGCATGGTACAAAATTTGCTTGTATCTCCTAAACAACACGTGGTAACTCAAAAAGATTTGGTGTGGTGTGTACGTCTAAATGTGTAGCCTCAAAAGAGAACCCGCAGGAGAATTTTCTTACGTCAAAATTTGTCAGAAAACCACATTTTAAGTAAATCCCTCATTGTGCGAAATTATCTTGTTTTTCCTAATCAACACGTTGTAACTCGAAAAGCTTTGGTGTTGCTTGTATGTCTAAGCGTGTAGCCTCCAAAGAGAACGCACAGTATAGTTTTCTCTCGAAAGAATATGTAAGAATACCACGTTATAAGGAAATACAGTGTTGCAGAGTATAGACAAATATGTACTTATAGGAAACACTTTACGAGAAGAAATAACGCATCATGCAAAATTAACTTGTATCTTCAAAACAACACGTTGTAACTCGAAAAGATTTGGTGTGGCGTGTACGACTAAATGTGTAGCCTCAAAGGAGAACCCACAGGAGAGTTTTCTTTCATCAAAATTTGTCAGGAAACCACGTTTTAAGGAAATCCTGCATAGTGCGAAATTATCTTGTTTTTCCTAAACAACATGTTGTAACTCGAAAAGCTTTGGTGTTGCATATATGTCTAAGCGTGTAGCCTCAAATGAGAACGCACAGGAGAGTTTTCTCTCTAAAGAATATGTAAGAATACCTCGTTATAAGGAAATACAGTGTTGCAGAGTAAAGACAAATACTTACTTATTGGAAAAACTTTATGAGAAGAAATAACGCATGGTACAAAATTAGCTTGTATCTCCTAAACAACACGTTGTAACTCGAAAAGATTTGGTGTGGCGTGTACGTCTAAACATGTAGCCTCAAAAGAGAACCCACAGGAGAATTTTCTTTCGTCAAAATTTGTCAGAAAACCACGTTTTAAGGAAATCCCGCATTGTGCGCAATTATCTTGTTTTTCATAAACAAAACATTGTAACTCGGAAATCTTTGGTGTTGGGTGTATGTGTAAGCGTGTAGCCTCAAAAGAGAATGCACAGGAGAGTTTTCTCTCGAAAGAATATGTAAGAATACCACGTTATAAGGAAATATATTGCTGCAGAGTAAAGACAAATACATACGTATTGGAAATATATTATGAGAAGAAATAACGCATGGTACAAAATTTGCTTGTATCTCCTAAACAACACGTGGTAACTCAAAAAGATTTGGTGTGGCGTGTACGTCTAAATGTGTAGCCTCAAAAGAGAACCCACAGGAGAATTTTCTTACGTCAAAATTTGTCAGAAAACCACATTTTAAGTAAATCCCTCATTGTGCGAAATTATCTTGTTTTTCCTAATCAACACGTTGTAACTCGAAAAGCTTTGGTGTTGCTTGTATGTCTAAGCGTGTAGCCTCCAAAGAGAACGCACAGTATAGTTTTCTCTCGAAAGAATATGTAAGAATACCACGTTATAAGGAAATACAGTGTTGCAGAGTATAGACAAATATGTACTTATAGGAAAAACTTTACGAGAAGAAATAACGCATCATGCAAAATTAGCTTGTATCTTCTAAACAACACGTTGTAACTCGAAAAGATTTGGTGTGGCGTGTACGACTAAACGTGTAGCCTCAAAGGAGAACCCACAGGAGAGTTTTCTTTCGTCAAAATTTGTCAGGAAACCACGTTTTAAGGAAATCCTGCATCGTGCGAAATTATCTTGTTTTTCCTAAACAACATGTTGTAACTCGAAAAGCTTTGGTGTTGCGTATATGTCTAAGCGTGTAGCCTCAAAAGAGAATGCACAGGAGAGTTTTCTCCCGAAAGAATATGTAGGAATACCACGTTATAAGGAAATACAGTGTTGCGGAGTAAAGACAAATACATACTTATTGGAAACACTTTATGAGAAGAAATAACGCATGGTACAAAATTAGCTTGTATCTCCTAAACAACACGTTGTAACTCGAAAAGATTTGGTGTGGCGTGTACGTCTAAACATGTAGCCTCAAAGGAGAACCCACAGGAGAATTTTCTTTCGTCAAAATTTGTCAGAAAACCACGTTTTAAGGAAATCCCGCATTGTGCGCAATTATCTTGTTTTTCATAAACAAAACATTGTAACTCGGAAATCTTTGGTGTTGGGTGTATGTGTAAGCGTGTAGCCTCAAAAGAGAATGCACAGGAGAGTTTTCTCTCGAAAGAATATGTAAGAATACCACGTTATAAGGAAATATATTGCTGCAGAGTAAAGACAAATACATATGTATTGGAAATATATTATGAGAAGAAATAACGCATGGTACAAAATTTGCTTGTATCTCCTAAACAACACGTGGTAACTCAAAAAGATTTGGTGTGGCGTGTACGTCTAAATGTGTAGCCTCAAAAGAGAACCCACAGGAGAATTTTCTTACGTCAAAATTTGTCAGAAAACCACATTTTAAGTAAATCCCTCATTGTGCGAAATTATCTTGTTTTTCCTAATCAACACGTTGTAACTCGAAAAGCTTTGGTGTTGCTTGTATGTCTAAGCGTGTAGCCTCCAAAGACAATGCACAGTATAGTTTTCTCTCGAAAGAATATGTAAGAATACCACGTTATAAGGAAATACAGTGTTGCAGAGTATAGACAAATATGTACTTATAGGAAACACTTTACGAGAAGAAATAACGCATCATGCAAAATTAGCTTGTATCTTCTAAACAACACGTTCTAACTCGACAAGATTTGGTGTGGCGTGTACGACTAAACGTGTAGCCTCAAAGGAGAACCCACAGGAGAGTTTTCTTTCGTCAAAATTTGTCAGGAAACCACGTTTTAAGGAAATCCTGCATCGTGCGAAATTATCTTGTTTTTCCTAAACAACATGTTGTAACTCGAAAAGCTTTGGTGTTGCGTATATGTCTAAGCGTGTAGCCTCAAAAGAGAATGCACAGGAGAGTTTTCTCCCGAAAGAATATGTAGGAATACCACGTTATAAGGAAATACAGTGTTGCGGAGTAAAGACAAATACATACTTATTGGAAACACTTAAACTTTACGAGAAGAAATAAAACATAGTACAAAATTAGCTTGTATATCCTAAACAACACGTTATAACTCGAAAGGATTTGGTGTGGCGTGTACGTCTAAACGTGTAGCCTCAAAAGGGAACCCACAGGAGAATTTTCTTTTGTCAAAATTTGTCAGAAAACCACGTTTTAAGGAAATCCCGCATCATGCGAAATTATCTTGTTTTTCCTAAACAGCACGTTGTAACTCGAAAAGTTTGGTGTTGCGTGAATGTCTAAGCGTGTAGCCTCCAAAGAGAACGCACAGGAGAGTTTTCTCTCGAAAGAATATGTAAGAATACCACATTATAAGGAAATACAGTGTTGCAGAAGAAAGGCAGATACATACGTATTGGAAACACTTAAACATTACGAGAAGAAATAACGCATCGTAAAAAAATTAGCTTGTATCTCCTGAACAACAAGTTGTAACTCAAAAAGATTTGGTGTGGCGTGTACGTCTAAACGTGTAGCCTCAAAAGAGAACTCACAGGAGAATATTCTTTCGTCAAAATTTGTCAGAAAACCACGTTTTAAGGAAATCCCGCATCGTGAGAAATTACCTTGTTCTTCCTAAACAACACGTTGTAACTCGAAACTCTTTGCTGTTGCTTGTATGTCTAAGCCTGTAGCCTCAAATGAGAATGCACAGGAGAGTTTTCTCTCGAAAAAATATGTAAGAATACTATGTTATAAGGAAATACAGTGTTGCTGAGTAAAGACAAATACTTACTTATTGGAAAAACTTTACGAGAAGAAATAACGCATCGTACAAAATTAGCTTGTATCTCCTAACCAACACGTTGTAACTTAAAAAGATTTGGTGTGGCCTGTACGTCTTAACGTGTAGTCTCAAAAGAGAACCCATAGGAGAATTTTCTTTGGTCAAAATTTGTCAGAAAACCACGTATTAAGGAAATCCCTCATCGTGCGAAATTATCTTGTTTTTCCTAAACAACACGTTGTAACGCGAAAAGCTTTGGTGTTGCGTGTATGTCTAAGCGTGTAGCCTCAAAAGAGGACTCACAGGAGAGTTTTCTCTCGAAAGAAGATATAAGAATACCACGTTATAAGGAAATACAGTGTTGCAGACTAAAGGCAAATACGTACGTATTGGAAACACTTTAGAGAAGAAATAACGCATCGTACAAAATTAGCTTCTATCTCCTAAACAACACGTTGTAACTCGAAAAGATTGGGTGTGGCATGTACGTCTAAACATGTAGCCTCAAAAAAGAACCCACAGGAGAATTGTTTTTCGTTAAAATTTGTCAGAAAACCATGTTTTAAGGAAATCACTCATCGTGCGAAATTATCTTTTTTTTTCCTAAACAACATGTTGTAACTCGAAAAGCTTTGATGTTGCTTGTATGTCTAAGCGTGTAGCCTCAAAAGAGAACGCACAGGAGAGTTTTCTCTCGAAGGAACATGTAAGAATACAACATTATAAGGAAATAGAGTTTTGCAGAGTAAAGACAAATACGTATGTATTTGAAACACTTTATGAGAAGAAATAACGCATCGTAAAAAATTAGTTTGTATCTCCTAAACAACACGTTAACTTGAAAAGATTTGGTGTGGCGTGTACGTCTAAACGTGTAGCCTCAAAAGAGAACACACAGGAGAATTTTCTTTCGTCAAAATTTGTCAGAAAACCACTTATTAAGGAAATCCCACATCGTGCGAAACTATCTTGTTTTTCCTAAACAACACATTGTAACTCGAAAATCTTTGATGTTGCGTGTATGTCTAAGCATGTAGCCTCAAAAGAGAACGGAAAGGAGAGATTTCTCTCGAACGAGTATGTAAAAATACCACGTTATAAGGAAATACATTGTGGCAAATTAAAGATACATACGTACCTTTTGGAAACACTTAAACTTTACGAGAAGATATAAAGTATCGTAAAAAATTAGCTTGTATCTCCTAAACAACACGTTGTAACTCGAAAAGATTTGGTGTTGCGTGTATGTCTAAGCGTGTAGCCTAAAAGAGAACGCACAGTAGAGTATTCTCTCGAAAGAATATGTAAGAATACCACGTTATAAGGAAATACAGTGTTGCAGAGTAAAGACAGATACATACGTATTGGAAACACTTTACGAGAAGGAATAATACATCGTACAAAATTAGCTTGTATTTCCTAAACAACACGTTGTAACTCTAAGAGATTTGGTGTGGCATGTACGTTGAAACGTGTAGACTCAAAAGAGAACCCACAGGAGAATTTTCTTTCGTCAAAATTTGTCAGAAAACCACGTTTTAAGGAAATCCCGCATCGTGCGAAATTATCTTGTTCTTCCTAAACAACACGTTTTAACTCGAAAAGCTTTGGTGTTGCGTGTCGTTCTAAACATGTGGCCTCAAAGAGAACGCACAGGAGAGTTTTCTCTCGAAAGAATATATAAGAATACCACGTTATAAGGAAATACAATGTTGCAGAGTAAAGACAAATACATACGTATTGGAAACACTTTACGAGAAGAAATAACGCATCGTACAAAATTAGCTTGTATCTCCTAAACAACACGTTGTAACTCGAAAAAATTTGGTGTGGTGTGTACTTCTAAACGTTTAGCCTCAAAAGAGAACCCACAGGAGAATTTTCTTTGGTCAAAATTTGTCAGAAAACCACGTATTAAGGAAATCTCACTTCGTGCGAAATTATCTTGTTTTTCCTAAACAACACGTTGTGACTCGAAAAGCGTTGGTGCTGTGTGCATGTCTAAGCGTGTAGCCTCAAAAGAGAACGCACAGGAGAGTTTTCTCTAGAAAGAATATGTAAGAATACCACGTTATAAGGAAATACAGTGTTGCAGAGTAAAGACAGATACATACATATTGGAATCACTTTACAAGAAGAAGTAATGCATTGTACAAAATTAGCTTGTATTTCCTAAAAAGCACGTTGTAACTCGAAAAGATTTGCTGTGGCGTGTACGTCTAAACGTGTAGCCTCTAAAGAGAATACACAGGAGAATTTTCTTTGGTCAAAATTTGTCAGAAAACCACATTTTAAGGAAATCCCGCATCGTGCGAAATTATCTTGTTTTTCCTAATCAACAAGTTGTAACTCGAAAAGCTTTGGTGTAGCGTGTATGTGTAAGCGTGTAGCCTCAAAAGTGAACGCACAGGAGAGTTTTCTCTCGAAAGAATATGTAAGAATACCAAGTTATAAGGAAATACAGTGTTGCAGAATAAAGACAAATACATATGTATTGGAAACAGTTTACAAGACGAAATATCGCATCGTATAAAATTAGCTTGTTTCTCCTAAACAACACGTCATAACTCGAAAAGATTTGGTGTGGCGTGTACGTCTAAACGTGTAGCCTTATAAGAGAACCCACAAGAGAATTTTCTTTGGTCAAAATTTGTCAGAAAACCACGTTTTAAGGAAATCCCACATCTTGAGAAATTATCTTGTTTTTCCTAAACAACACGTTGTAACTCGAAAAGCTTTGGTATTGCGTGTATGTCTAAGAATGTAGCCTCAAAAGAGAACGCACAGGAGAGTTTTCTCTCGAAAGAATATGTAAGAATACCACGTTATATGGAAAAACAGTGTTGCAGAGTAAAGACAAATATGTACGTATTGGAAACACATTACGAGAAGAAATAACGCAAAGTAAAAAACTAGTTTGTATCTCCTGAACAACACGTTGTAACTCGAAAGGATTTGGTGTAGTGTTTACATCTAAAGGTGTAGCCTCAAAAGAGAACCCACAGGAGAATTTTCTCTCGAAAGAATATGTAAGAATACCACGTTATAAGGAAATACAGTGTGGCAGAGTAAAGACAAATACGTACATAATGGAAGCACTTTATGAGAGAAATAACGCATCTTGCAAAATTAGCTTGTATGTCCTAAACAACACGTTGTAACTCGAAAAGATTTGGTGTGGCGTGTACGTCTAAAAGTGTAGCCTCAAAAGAGACCCCACAGGAGAGTTTTCTTTCCTCAAAATTTGTCAGAAAACCACGTTTTAAGTAAATCCCGCATCCTGTGAAATTATATTGTTTTTCCTTATCAACACGTGGAAACTAGAAAAGCTTTGGTGTTGCGTGTATGCCTAAACGTGTAGCCTCAAAAGGGAATGCACAGGAGAGTTTTCTCTCGAAGGAATATGTAAGAAATCCACGTTATAAGGAAATATATTGCTGCAGAGTAAAGATAAATACGTACGTATTGGAAACACATTATGAGAAGAAATAACGCATGGTAAAAATTAGCTTGTATCTCCGAAACAACACGTGGTAACTCAAAATGATTTGGTGTGGCATGTACATCTAAACGTGTAGCCTCAAAAGAGAACACACAGGAGAATTTTCTTAAGTCAAAATTTGTCAGAAAACTACGTTTTAAAGAAATCCCGCATCGTGCAAAATTATCTTGTTTTTCCTAATCAACACGTTGTAACTCGAAAAGCTGTGGTGTTGCGTGTATGTCTAAGCGTGTAGCCTCCAAACAGAACGCACAGGATAGTTTTCTCTCGAAAGAATATGTAAGAATACCACGTTATAAGGAAATACAGTGTGGCAGAGTTTAGACAAATACGTACTTATTGGAAACACTTTAGGAGAAGAAATAACGCATCATGCAAAATTAGCTTGTATCTCCTAAACAACACGTTGTAACTCGACAAGATTTGGTGTGGCGTGTATGTCTAAACGTGTAGCCTCAAAAGAGAACCCACAGGAGAGTGTTCTTTCGTCAAAATTTGTTAGAAAACCACATTTTAAGGAAATACCGCATCGTGCGAAATTATCTTGTTTTTCCTAAACAACATGTTGTAACTCGAAAAGCTTTGGTGTTGCGTGTATGTCTAAGCGTGTAGCCTCAAAAGAGAACGTACAGGAGAGTTTTCTTCCGAAAGAATATGTAGGAATACCACGTTATAAGGAAATACAGTGTTGCAGAGTAAAGACAAATGCATACTTATTGGAAACACTTAAGCTTTACGAGAAGAAATAACACATAGTAAAAATTAGTTTGTATATCCTAAACAACACGTTATAACTCGAAAGGATTTGGTGTGGCGTGTACGTCTAAACGTGTAGCCTCAAAAGAGAACCCACAGGAGAATTTTGTTTCATCAAAATTTGTCAGAAAACCACGTTTTAAGGAAATCCCGCATCATGCGAAATTATCTTGTTTTTCCTAAACAACACGTTGTAACTCGAAAAGCTTTGGTGTTGCGTGAATGTCTAAGCGTGTAGCCTCCAAAGAGAACGCACAGGAGAGTTTTCTCTCGAAAGAATATGTAAGAATACCACGTTATAAGGAAATACAGTGTTGCAGAGTAGAGGCAAATATATACATATTGGAAACACTTAAACTTTACGAGAAGAAATAATTCATCGTTAAAAAATTAGCTTGTATCTGCGAAACAACAAGTTGTAACTCATAAAAGATTTGGTGTGGCATGTACGTCTAAACGTGTGGCCTCAAAAGAGACCGCACAGGAGAGTTTTCTCCCGAAAGAATATGTAGGAATACTACGTTATAAGGAAATACAGTGTTGCAGAGTAAAGACAAATACATACTTATTGGAAACACTTAAGCTTTACGA
The DNA here is from genome assembly GCF_947179515.1 of Apodemus sylvaticus. Classification (NCBI taxonomy): domain Eukaryota; kingdom Metazoa; phylum Chordata; class Mammalia; order Rodentia; family Muridae; genus Apodemus; species Apodemus sylvaticus. The sequence continues at coordinate 649,809 of NW_026263372.1, forward strand.
GAAGAAAAAACACATAGTACAATATTAGCTTGTATATCCTAAACAACACGTTATAACTCGAAAGGATTTGGTGTGGCGTGTACATCTAAACGTGAAGCCTCAAAAGAGAACCCACAGGAGAATTTTCTTTCGTCAAAATTTGTCAGAAAACCACGTTTTAAGGAAATCCCGCATCATGCGAAATTATCTTGTTTTTCCTAAACAACACGTTGTAACTCGAAAAGCTTTGGTGTTGCGTGAATGTCTAAGTGTGTAGCCTCCAAAGAGAACGCACAGGAGAGTTTTCTCTCGAAAGAATATGTAAGAATACCACGTTATATGGAAATACAGTGTTGCAGAGTAGAGGCAAATACATATGTATTGGAAACACTTAAACTTTACGAGAAGAAATAATTCATCGTAAAAAAATTAGCTTGATTCTCCTAAACAACAAGTTGTAACTCAAAAAGATTTGGTGTGGCGTGTACGTCTAAACGTTTAGCCTTAAAAGAGAACCCACAGGAGAATTTTCTTTCGTCAAAATTTGTCAGAAAACCACGTTTTAAGGAAATCCCGCTTCGTGAGAAATTTTCTTGTTTTTCCTAAACAACACGTTGTAACTCGAAAAGCTTTGCTGTTGCGTGTATGTCTCAGCGGGTAGCCTCAAATGAGAACGCACAGGAGAGTTTTCTCTCGAAAGAATATGTAAGAATACCACGTTATAAGGAAATACAGTGTTGCAGAGTAAAGACAAATACTTACTTATTGGAAAAACTTTATGAGAAGAAATAACGCATGGTACAAAAGTAGCTTGTATCTCCTAAACAACACGTTGTAACTCGAAAAGATTTGGTGTGGCGTGTACGTCTAAACATGTAGGCTCAAAAGAGAACCCACAGGAGAATTTTCTTTCGTCAAAATTTGTCAGAAAACCACGTTTTAAGGAAATCCCGCATTGTGCGCAATTATCTTGTTTTTCATAAACAAAACATTGTAACTCGAAAAGCGTTGGTGTTGGGTGTATGTGTAAGCGTGTAGCCTCAAAAGAGAATGCACAGGAGAGTTTTCTCTCGAAAGAATATGTAAGAATACCACGTTATAAGGAAATATATTGCTGCAGAGTAAAGACAAATACATACGTATTGGAAATATATTATGAGAAGAAATAACGCATGGTACAAAATTTGCTTGTATCTCCTAAACAACACGTGGTAACTCAAAAAGATTTGGTGTGGCGTGTACGTCTAAATGTGTAGCCTCAAAAGAGAACCCACAGGAGAATTTTCTTACGTCAAAATTTGTCAGAAAACCACATTTTAAGTAAATCCCTCATTGTGCGAAATTATCTTGTTTTTCCTAACCAACACGTTGTAACTCGAAAAGCTTTGGTGTTGCTTGTATGTCTAAGCGTGTAGCCTCCAAAGAGAACGCACAGTATAGTTTTCTCTCGAAAGAATATGTAAGAATACCACGTTATAAGGAAATACAGTGTTGCAGAGTATAGACAAATATGTACTTATAGGAAACACTTTACGAGAAGAAATAACGCATCATGCAAAATTAACTTGTATCTTCTAAACAACACATTGTAACTCGAAAAGATTTGGTGTGGCGTGTACGACTAAATGTGTAGCCTCAAAGGAGAACCCACAGGAGAGTTTTCTTTCATCAAAATTTGTCAGGAAACCACGTTTTAAGGAAATCCTGCATAGTGCGAAATTATCTTGTTTTTCCTAAACAACATGTTGTAACTCGAAAAGCTTTGGTGTTGCGTATATGTCTAAGCGTGTAGCCTCAAATGAGAACGTACAGGAGAGTTTTCTCTCGAAAGAATATGTAAGAATACCTCGTTATAAGGAAATACAGTGTTGCAGAGTAAAGACAAATACTTACTTATTGGAAAAACTTTATGAGAAGAAATAACGCATGGTACAAAATTAGCTTGTATCTCCTAAACAACACGTTGTAACTCGAAAAGATTTGGTGTGGCGTGTACGTCTAAACATGTAGCCTCAAAAGAGAACCCACAGGAGAATTTTCTTTCGTCAAAATTTGTCAGAAAACCACGTTTTAAGGAAATCCCGCATTGTGCGCAATTATCTTGTTTTTCATAAACAAAACATTGTAACTCGGAAATCTTTGGTGTTGGGTGTATGTGTAAGCGTGTAGCCTCAAAAGAGAATGCACAGGAGAGTTTTCTCTCGAAAGAATATGTAAGAATACCACGTTATAAGGAAATATATTGCTGCAGAGTAAAGACAAATACATACGTATTGGAAATATATTATGAGAAGAAATAACGCATGGTACAAAATTTGCTTGTATCTCCTAAACAACACGTGGTAACTCAAAAAGATTTGGTGTGGCGTGTACGTCTAAATGTGTAGCCTCAAAAGAGAACCCACAGGAGAATTTTCTTACGTCAAAATTTGTCAGAAAACCACATTTTAAGTAAATCCCTCATTGTGCGAAATTATCTTGTTTTTCCTAATCAACACGTTGTAACTCGAAAAGCTTTGGTGTTGCTTGTATGTCTAAGCGTGTAGCCTCCAAAGAGAACGCACAGTATAGTTTTCTCTCGAAAGAATATGTAAGAATACCACGTTATAAGGAAATACAGTGTTGCAGAGTATAGACAAATATGTACTTATAGGAAACACTTTACGAGAAGAAATAACGCATCATGCAAAATTAGCTTGTATCTTCTAAACAACACGTTGTAACTCGAAAAGATTTGGTGTGGCGTGTACGACTAAACGTGTAGCCTCAAAGGAGAACCCACAGGAGAGTTTTCTTTCGTCAAAATTTGTCAGGAAACCACGTTTTAAGGAAATCCTGCATCGTGCGAAATTATCTTGTTTTTCCTAAACAACATGTTGTAACTCGAAAAGCTTTGGTGTTGCGTATATGTCTAAGCGTGTAGCCTCAAAAGAGAATGCACAGGAGAGTTTTCTCCCGAAAGAATATGTAGGAATACCACGTTATAAGGAAATACAGTGTTGCGGAGTAAAGACAAATACATACTTACTGGAAACACTTAAACTTTACGAGAAGAAATAAAACATAGTACAAAATTAGCTTGTATATCCTAAACAACACGTTATAACTCGAAAGGATTTGGTGTGGCGTGTACGTCTAAACGTGTAGCCTCAAAAGAGAACCCACAGGAGAATTTTCTTTTGTCAAAATTTGTCAGAAAACCACGTTTTAAGGAAATCCCGCATCATGCGAAATTATCTTGTTTTTCCTAAACAGCACGTTGTAACTCGAAAAGTTTGGTGTTGCATGAATGCCTAAGCGTGTAGCCTCCAAAGAGAACGCACAGGAGAGTTTTCTCTCGAAAGAATATGTAAGAATACCACATTATAAGGAAATACAGTGTTGCAGAAGAAAGGCAGATACATACGTATTGGAAACACTTAAACATTACGAGAAGAAATAACGCATCATAAAAAAATTAGCTTGTATCTCCTGAACAACAAGTTGTAACTCAAAAAGATTTGGTGTGGCGTGTACGTCTAAACGTGTAGCCTCAAAAGAGAACCCACAGGAGAATATTCTTTCGTCAAAATTTGTCAGAAAACCACGTTTTAAGGAAATCCCGCATCGTGAGAAATTACCTTGTTCTTCCTAAACAACACGTTGTAACTCGAAACTCTTTGCTGTTGCTTGTATGTCTAAGCCTGTAGCCTCAAATGAGAATGCACAGGAGAGTTTTCTCTCGAAAAAATATGTAAGAATACTATGTTATAAGGAAATACAGTGTTGCTGAGTAAAGACAAATACTTACTTATTGGAAAAACTTTACGAGAAGAAATAACGCATCGTACAAAATTAGCTTGTATCTCCTAACCAACACGTTGTAACTTAAAAAGATTTGGTGTGGCCTGTACGTCTTAACGTGTAGTCTCAAAAGAGAACCCATAGGAGAATTTTCTTTGGTCAAAATTTGTCAGAAAACCACGTATTAAGGAAATCCCTCATCGTGCGAAATTATCTTGTTTTTCCTAAACAACACGTTGTAACGCGAAAAGCTTTGGTGTTGCGTGTATGTCTAAGCGTGTAGCCTCAAAAGAGGACTCACAGGAGAGTTTTCTCTCGAAAGAAGATATAAGAATACCACGTTATAAGGAAATACAGTGTTGCAGACTAAAGGCAAATACGTACGTATTGGAAACACTTTAGAGAAGAAATAACGCATCGTACAAAATTAGCTTCTATCTCCTAAACAACACGTTGTAACTCGAAAAGATTGGGTGTGGCATGTACGTCTAAACATGTAGCCTCAAAAAAGAACCCACAGGAGAATTGTTTTTCGTTAAAATTTGTCAGAAAACCATGTTTTAAGGAAATCACTCATCGTGCGAAATTATCTTTTTTTTTCCTAAACAACATGTTGTAACTCGAAAAGCTTTGATGTTGCTTGTATGTCTAAGCGTGTAGCCTCAAAAGAGAACGCACAGGAGAGTTTTCTCTCGAAGGAACATGTAAGAATACAACATTATAAGGAAATAGAGTTTTGCAGAGTAAAGACAAATACGTATGTATTTGAAACACTTTATGAGAAGAAATAACGCATCGTAAAAATTTAGTTTGTATCTCCTAAACAACACGTTAACTTGAAAAGATTTGGTGTGGTGTGTACGTCTAAACGTGTAGCCTCAAAAGAGAACACACAGGAGAATTTTCTTTCGTCAAAATTTGTCAGAAAACCACTTATTAAGGAAATCCCACATCGTGCGAAACTATCTTGTTTTTCCTAAACAACACATTGTAACTCGAAAATCTTTGATGTTGCGTGTATGTCTAAGCATGTAGCCTCAAAAGAGAACGGAAAGGAGAGATTTCTCTCGAACGAGTATGTAAAAATACCACGTTATAAGGAAATACATTGTGGCAAATTAAAGATACATACGTACCTTTTGGAAACACTTAAACTTTACGAGAAGATATAAAGTATCGTAAAAAATTAGCTTGTATCTCCTAAACAACACGTTGTAACTCGAAAAGATTTGGTGTGGCGTGTAAGTCTAAACGTGTAGCCTCAAATGAAAACCCTCAGAAGAATTTTCTTTCGTCAAAATTTGTCAGAAAACCACGTTTTAAGGAATTCCCGCATCGTGCGAAATTATCTTGTTTTTCCTAAACAACACGTTCTAACTCGAAATGCTTTGGTGTTGCGTGTATGTCTAAGCGTGTATCCTCAAAAGAGAATGCACAGGAGAGTTTTCTCTCGAAAGAATATGTAAGAATACCACGTTATAAGGAAATACAGTGTTGCAGAGTAAAGACAAATACTTACTTATTGGAAAAACTTTATGAGAAGAAATAACGCATGGTACAAAATTAGCTTGTATATCCTAAGCAACACGTTGTAACTCGAAAAGATTTGGTGTGGTGTGTACCTCTAAACGTGTAGCCTCAAAAGAGAACCCACAAGAGTATTTTCTTTCGTCAAAATTTGTCAGAAAACCACGTTTTAAGGAAATCCCGCATCGTGCGCAATTATCTTGTTTTTCATAAACAAAACATTGTAATTCGAAAAGATTTGGTGTTGGGTGTGTGCCTAAGCGTGTAGCCTCAAAAGAGAATGCACAGGAGAGTTTTCTCTCGAAAGAATATGTAAGAATACCATGTTATAAGGAAATATATTGCTGCAGAGTAAAGACAAATACATACGTATTGGAAACATATTATGAGAAGAAATAACGCATGGTACAAAATTATCTTGTATCTCCTAAACAACATGAGGTAACTCAAAAAGATTTGTTGTGGCGTGTAGTCTAAATGTGTAGCCTCAAAAGAGAACCCACAGGAGAATTTTCTTACGTCAAAATTTGTCAGAAAATCACGTTTTAAGGAAATCCCGCATCTTGCGAAATTATCTTGTTTTTCCTAATCAACACGTTGTAACTCAAAAAGCTTTGGTGTTGCGTGTATGTCTAAGCATGTAGCCTCCAAAGAGAACGCACAGGATAGTTTTCTCTCGAAAGAATATGTAAGAATACCACGTTATAAAGAAATACAGTGTTGCAGAGTAAAGACAAATATGTATGTATTGGAAACCCTTAAATTTTATGAGATGAAATAAAGCATCGTACAAAATTAGCTTGTATCTCCTAAACAACACGTGGTATCTCGAAAAGATTTGGTGTGGCCTGTACGTCTAAACGTGTAGCCTCAAAAGAGAACCCACAGGACAATTTTCTTTCGTCTAAATTTGTCAGAAAACCACGTATTACGGAAATCCCGCATCGTGAGAAATTATCTTGTTCTTCCTAAACAACACGTTGTAACTCAAAAAGCTTTGGTGTTGGGTGTATGTCTAAGCGTGTAGCCCCAAAGGAGAACGCACAGGAGAGTTTTCTCTCGAAAGAATATGTAAGAATACCACGTTATAAGGAAATACAGTGTGGCAGAGTAAAGACAAATACGTACGTATTGGAAACACTTTATGAGAGAAATAACGCATCTTGCAAAATTAGCTTGTATCTCCTAAACAACACGTTGTAACTCGAAAGGATTTGGTGTGGCATGTACGTCTAAACGTGTAGCCTCAAAAGAGAACCCACAGGAGAGTTTTCTTTCGTCAATATTTGTCAGAAAACCATGTTTTAATGAAATCCCGCATCGTGCGAAATCATCTTGTTTTTCCTAAACAACACGTTGTAACTCGAAAAGCTTTGGTGTTGCGTGTATTTCTAAGCGTGTAGCCTCAAAAGAGAACGCAAAGGAGAGTTTTCTCTCGAAAGAATATATAAGAATACCACGTTATCAGGAAATACAGTGTTGCAGAGTAAAGACAAATACGCACGTATTGGAAACACTTTACGAGAAGAAATAACGCATCGTACAAAATTAGCTTGTATCTCCTAAACAACGCGTTGTAACTTAAAAAGATTTGGTGTGGCCTGTACGTCTAAATGTGTAGCCTCAAAAGAGAACCCATAGGAGAATTTTCTTTGGTCAAAATTTGTCAGAAAACCACGTATTAAGGAAATCCCGCATCGTGCAAAATTATCTTGATTTTCCTAAACAACATGTTGTACTCAATAAGGGATTTCCTTAAAACGTGGTTTTCTGTCAAATTTTGACGAAAGAAAATTATCCTGTGGGTTCTCTTTTGAAGCTACACGTTTAGACGTACACACCACACCAAAACTAATTTTGTACGATGCCTTATTTCTTCTCGTAAAGTTTAAGTGTTTCAAATAAGTACGTATTTGTCTTTACACTGCAACACTGTATTTCCTTATAACGTGGTATTCTTACATATTCTTTCGAGAGAAAACTCTCCTGCGCGTTCTTTTCGAGTTACAACATGTTGTTTAGGACATACAAGTTAATTTTGCAAGATGCGTTATTTCTCTCATAAAGTGTTTCCAATAAGTACGTATTTGTCTTTGCTCTGCAACACTGTATTTCCTTATAACATGGTATTCTTACATATTCTTTCGAGAGAAAATTCTCCTGTGCATTCTCTTTTGAGGCTACACGCTTTGACATACACGTAACACCAAAGCTTTTCGAGTTACAACGTGTTGTTAAGAAAAACAAGATAATTTAGCACAATGCTGGATTTCCTTAAAACGTGGTTTTCTGACAAATTTTGACGAAAGAAAATTCACCTGTGGGTTCTCCTTTGAAGCTAAACGTTTAGACATACACGCCACACCAAATATTTTTGAGTTTTATCGTGTTGTTTAGGAGATACAAGCTAATTTTGTACCATGCATTATTTCTTCTCGTAAAGTGTTTCCCTTACTTATGTATTTGTCTTTACTCTGCAGCACTGTGTTTCTTTATAACGTGGTATTCTTACATATTCTTTCGAGAGAAACCTCTCCTGTGCGTTCTCTTTTGAGGCTACACGCTTAGACATACATGCAACACCAAAGCTTTTCGAGTTACAATGTGTTGTTTATGAAAAACAAGATAATTTCGCACAATGCGGGATTTCCTTAAAACGTGGTTTTCTGAAAAATTTTGACGAAAGAAAATTCTACTGGGGGTTCTCTTTGGAGGCTACATGTTTAGACATACACGGCACACCAAATGTTTTCAAGTTACAACTTGTTGTTTAGGACATACAAGCTAATTTTGCATGATGCGTTATTTCTCTCATAAAGTGTTTCCAATACATATGTATTTGTCTTTACTTTGCAACCCTGTATTTCCTTATAACGTGGTATTCTTACTTATTCTTTCGAGAGAAAACTCTCCTGTGCGTTCTCTTTTGAGGCTATACGCTTAGATATACACACAACACCTAAGCTTTTCGAGTTAAAACGTGTTGTTTAGGAAGAAAAAGATAATTTCTCACAATGTGGGATTTCCTTAAAATTTGGTTTTCTGACAAATTTTGAAGAAAGAAAATTGTCCTGTGGGTTCTCTTTTGAGGCTACACGTTTAGACGTACAGGCCACACCAAATCCTTTCGAGTAACAATGTGTTGTTTAGGAGTTACAAGCTAATTTTGTACGATGCTTTATTTCATCTTGTAAAGTTTAAGGGTTTCCAATATGTACGTTTTTGTCTTTACTCAGCAACACTGTACTTCCTTATAAAGTGGTATTCTTACCTATTCTTTCGAGAGAAAACTCTCCTGTGCGTTCTCTTTTGAGGCTACACGCTTTGACATACACGCAACACCAAAGCTTTTCGAGTTACAATGTGTTGTTTAGGAAAAACCAGATAATTTAGCACGATGCAGGATTTCCTTAAAATGTGGTTTTCTGACAAATTTTGACGAAAGAAAATACTCCTGTGGGTTCTCTTTTGATGCTACACATTTAGACGTACACGCCACACCAAATCCTTTCGAGTTACAACGAGTTTTTTAGGAGATACAAGCTAATTTTTTACGATGCGTTATTTCTTCTCATAAAGTTTAAGTGTTTCCATTACGTACATATTTGCCTTTACTCTGCAACACTGTATTTCCTTATAACGTGGTATTCTTGCATATTCTTTCGATAGAAAACTCTCCTGTGCATTCTCCTTTGAGGCTACATGCTTAGACTTACACGCAACATCAAAGCTTTTCGAGTTACAACTTATGTTGTTTATGAAAAACAACATAATTTCGCACGATGCGGGATTTCCTTAAAACGTGGTTTTCTGAAAAATTTTGACGAAATAAAACTCTCCTGTGGGTACTCTTTTGAGGCTACACGTTTAGACGTACACGCCACACCAGATCTTTTCGAGTTACAACGTGTTCTTTAGGACATACAAGCTAATTTTGCAAGATGCGTTATTTCTCTCATAAAGTGTTTCCAATATGTACGTATTTGTCTTTACTCTGCAACACTGTATTTCCTTATAACGTGGTATCCTTACATATTCTTTCGAGAGAAATCTCTCCTGTGCGTTCTCTTTTGAGGCTACATGCTTAGACATACACGCAACACCAAAGCTTTTCGAGTTACAACGTGTTGTTTAGGAAAAACAAGATAATTTAGCACGATGCGGGATTTCCTTAAAACGTGGTTTTCTGACAAATTTTGACGAAAGAAAATTCTCCTGTGGGTTCTCCTTTGAGGCAAAACGTTTAGACATACACGCCACACCAAAACTTTTTGAGTTATATCGTGTTGTTTAGGAGATACAAGCTAATTTTGTACCATGCATTATTTCTTCTCGTAAAGTGTTTCCCTTACTTACGTATTTGTCTTTACTCTGCAGCACTGTGTTTCCTTATAACGTGGTATTCTTACATATTCTTTCGAGAGAAACCTCTCCTGTGTGTTCTCTTTTGAGGCTAAACGCTTAGACATACATGCAACACCAAAACTTTTCGAGTTACAATGTGTTGTTTATGAAAAACAAGATAATTTCGCATGATGCGGGATTTCCTTAAAACGTGGTTTTCTGAAAAATTTTGGCGAAAGAAAATTCTACTGGGGGTTCTCTTTGGAGGCTACACGTTTAGACATACACGGCACACCAAATGTTTTCAAGTTACAACTTGTTGTTTAGGACATACAAGCTAATTTTGCATGATGCGTTATTTCTCTCATAAAGTGTTTCCAATACATATGTATTTGTCTTTACTTTGCAACCCTGTATTTCCTTATAACGTGGTATTCTTACTTATTCTTTCGAGAGAAAACTCTCCTGTGCGTTCTCTTTTGAGGCTATACGCTTAGATATACATACAACACATAAGCTTTTCGAGTTAAAACGTGTTGTTTAGAAAGAACAAGATAATTTCTCACAATGCAGGATTTCCTTAAAACTTGGATTTCTGCCAAATTTTGAATAAAGAAAATTGTCCTGTGGTTTCTCTTTTGAGGCTATACGTTTAGACGTACAGGCCACACCAAATCCTTTCGAGTAACAACGTGTTGTTTAGGAGTTACAAGCTAATTTTGTACGATGCTTTATTTCATCTCGTAAAGTTTAAGGGTTTCCAATATGTACATTTTTGTCTTTACTCAGCAACACTGTACTTCCTTATAAAGTGGTATTCTTACCTATTGTTTCGAGAGAAAACTCTCCTGTGTGTTCTCTTTTGAGGCTACACGCTTAGACATACACGCAACACCAAAGCTTTTCGAGTTACAACGTGTTGTTTAGGATAAACAAAATAATTTCGCACGATGCGGGATTTCCTTAATACATGGTTTTCTGACAAATTTTGACCAAAGAAAATTCTCCTGTGGGTTCTCTTTTGAGGCTACACGTTTAGACGTACACGCCACACCAAGGCTTTTTGAGTTACAACCTGTTGTTTAGGAGATACAAGCTAATTTTTTACGATGCGTTATTTCTTCTCGTAAAGTATTTCCAATAAGTACATATTTGTCTTTAATCTGCAACACTGTATTTCCTTATAACGTGGTATTCTTACATATCCTTTCGAGAGAAAACTCTCCTGTGCCTTCTCTTTTGAGGCTACATGCTTAGACATACACGCAACACCAACGCTTTTCGAGTTACAATGTATTGTTTATAAAGAACAAGATAATTTCTCACGATGTGGGATTTCCTTAAAACGTGGTTTTCTGACAAATTTTGACGAAAGAAAATTGTCCTGTGGTTCTCTTTTGAGGCTACACATTTAGACGTACACGCTACACCTAATCTTTTCGAGTTACAACGTGTTGTTTAGGAGATACAAGCTAATTTTGTACAATGCTTTATTTCATCTCATAAAGTTTAAGGGTTTCCAATACGTAAATATTTGTCTTTATTCTGCAACACTGTACTTCCTTATAACGTGGTATTCTTACATATTCTTTCAAGAGAAAACTCTCCTGTATGTTCTCTTTTGAGGCTACACGCTTAGACATCCACGCAATACCAAAGATTTTCGAGTTACTACGTATTGCTTAGGAAAAACAAGATAATTTCGAACGATGCTGGATTTCCTTAAAACGTGGTTTTCTGAAAATTTTGACGAAAGAAAATTCTCCTATGTGTTCTCTTTTGAGGCTACAGGTTTAGACGTACACGCCACACCAAATCTTTTCGAGTTACAACGTGTTTTTTAGGAGATACGAGCTAATTTTGTACGATGCTTTATTTCATCTCGTAAAGTTTAAGGGTTTCCAATACATACATATTTGTCTTTTATCTGCAACACTGTATTTCCTTATAACGTGGTATTCTTACATATTCTTTCGAAAGAAAACTCTCCTGTGTGTTCTCTTTTGAGGCTACACGCTGAGAAATACACGCAACACAAAAGCTTTTCGAGTTACAACGTGTTGTTTAAGAAAAACAAGATAATTTCGCACGATGCGGGATTTCCTTAAAACGTGGTTTTCTGAAAATTTTGACGAAAGAAAATTCTCCTATCGGTTCTCCTTTGAGGGTACACGTTTAGACATACACGCCACACCAAATCTTTTCGAGTTACAACGTGTTGTTTAGGAGATACGAGCTAATTTTGTACGATGCTTTATTTCATCTCGTAAAGTTTAAGGGTTTCCAATACGTACATATTTGTCTTTACTCTGAAACACTGTATTTCCTTATAATGTGGTATTCTTACATATTCTTTTGAGAGAAAACTCTCCTGTGTGTTCTCTTTTGAGGCTACACGGTGAGACATACACGCAACACCAAAGCTTTTCAAGTTACAACGTGTTGTTTAGGAAAAACAAGATAATTTCGCACGATGCAGGATTTCCTTAATACGTGGTTTTCTGACAAATAAGACCAAAGAAAATTCTCCTGTGGGTTCTCTTTTTGAGGCTACAGGTTTAGACGTACACACCACACGAAATCTTTTCGAGTTACAACGTGTTTTTTAGGAGATACGAGCTAATTTTGTACGATGCTTTATTTCATCTCGTAAAGTTTAAGGGTTTCCAATACATACGTATTTGTCTTTAATCTGCAACACTGTATTTCCTTATAACGTGGTATTCTTACATATTCTTTCGAAAGAAAACTCTCCTGTGTGTTCTCTTTTGAGGCTACACGCTGAGAAATACACACAACACAAAAGCTTTTCAAGTTACAACGTGTTGTTTAAGAAAAACAAGATAATTTCGCACGATGCGGGATTTCCTTAAAATGTGGTTTTCTGAAAATTTTGACGAAAGAAAATTCTCCTATCTGTTCTGTTTGAGGCTACACGTTTAGACATACACGCCACACCAAATCTTTTCGAGTGACAATGTGTTGTTTAGGAGATACGAGCTAATTTTGTACGATGCTTTATTTCATCTCCTAAAGTTTAAGAGTTTCCAATACGTACATATTTGTCTTTACTCTGAAACACTGTATTTCCTTATAATGTGGTATTCTTACATATTCTTTTGAGAGAAAACTCTCCTGTGTGTTGTCTTTTGAGGCTACACGGTGAGACATACACGCAACACCAAAGCTTTTCGAGTTACAACGTGTTGTTTAGGAAAAACAAGATAATTTCGCACGATGCAGGATTTCATTAATACGTGGTTTTCTGACAAATAAGACCAAAGAAAATTCTCCTGTGGGTTCTCTTTTTGAGGCTACACGTTTAGACGTACACACCACACCAAATCTTCTCGAGTTACAACGTGTTGTTTAGGAGATACAAGCTAATTTTTAAGGATGCATTATTTCTTCTCCTAAAGTGTTTCCAATACGTACTTATTTGTCTTTACTCTGCAACACTGTATTTCCTTATAACGTGGTATTCTTACATATTATTTCGAGGGAAAACTCTCCTGTGCGTTCTCTTTAGAGCTAAACGCGTAGACAAACACACAACGCCAAAGATTTTCGAGTTACAATGTGTTCTTTAGGAAAAACAAGATAATTTCGCACGATGCGAGATTTCCATAAATCGTGGTTTTCTGAAAAATTTTGACGAAAGAAAGTTCTCCTGTGGGTTCTCTTTTGAGGCTACAAGTGTAGAGGTACGCGCCACACCAAATCTTTTCGACTTACAACGTGTTGTTTAGGAGATACAAGCTAATTTTGTACGATGCGTTATTTCTTCTCTTAAAGTGTTTCCAATAGGTACGTAGTTGTCTTTACTCTGCAACACTGTATTTCCTTATAACGTGGTATTCTTACATATTCTTTCGAGAGAAAACTCTCCTGTTCGTTCTCTTTTGAGACTACACGCATAGACATAAACGCAACACCAAAACTTTTCGAGTTACAACGTGTTGTTTAGGAAAAACAAGATAATTTCGCACGATGCGATATTTCCTTAAAACGTGGTTTCTGACAAATTTTGATGAAAGAAAATTCTCCTGTGGGTTCTCGTTTGAGGCTACACTTTTAGACGTACATGTCACACCAAATCTTTTCGAGTTACAACGTGTTGTTTAGGAGATACAAGCTAATTTTTTACGGTGCGTTATTTCTTCTTGTAAAGTGTTTCCAATATGTATATATTTGTCTTTACTCTGCAACACTGTATTTCCTTATAACATTGTATTCTTACATGTTCTTTCGAGAGAAAACTCTCCTGTACGTTGTCTTTAGAGGCTACACGCTTAGATATACACGCAACACCAAAGCTTTTCGAGTTACAACGTGTTGTTTAGGAAAAACAAGATAATTTTAAACGATGCGGGATATCCTTAAAACGTGGTTTTCTGACAAATTTTGACTAAAGAAAGTTCTCCTGTGCATTGCCATTTGAGGCTACAGGTTTAGAAGTACACGCCACACCAAATCTTTTCGAGTTACAACTTGTTGTTTAGGTGATACAAGCTAATTTTTTATGAAGCGTTATTTCTTCTTGTAAAGTGTGTCCAATACGTAATTAATTGTCTTTACTCTGCAACACTGTATTTCCTTATAACGTGGTATTCTTACATATTCTTTCGAGGGAAAACTCTCCTGTGCGTTTTCTTTTGGGCTACACGCTTAGACATACACGCAACGCCAAAGCTTTTCGAGTTACAACGTGTTGTTTAGGAAAAACAAGATAATTTCGCACGATGCAAGATTTCCATAAAACGTGGTTTTCTGAAAATTTTTGACGAAAGAAAGTTCTCCTGTGGGTTCTCTTTTGAGGCTACATGTTTAGACGTACACGTCACACCAAATCTTTTCGAGTTACAACGTGTTGTTTAGGAGATAAAGCTGAATTTGTACGATGCGTTATTTCTTCTCATAAAGTGTTTCCAATAAGTACTTATTTGTCTTTACCCTGCAAAATTGTATTTCCTTATAACGTGGTATTCTTACATATTCTTTCGAGAGAAAACTCTCCTGTGCCTTCTCTTTTCAGGCTCCACACTTACACATACACGCAACACCAAAGCTTTTCGAGTTACAACATGTTGTTTAGGAAAAAGAAGATGATTTCGCATGATGCGGGATATCCTTAAAACGTGGTTTTCTGAAAAATTTTGACAAAAGAAAATTCTCCTGTGGGTTCTCTTTTGAGGCTACACGTTTAGACATACATGCCACACCAAATCTTTTCGAGTTACAACGTGTTGTTTAGGAGATACAAGCTAATTTTGCACGATGTGTTTATTCTTCTCGTAAAGTGTTTCCAACACATACGTATTTGTCTTTACTCTGCAACATTGTATATCCTTATAACGTGGTATTCTTACATATTCTTTCGATAGAAAACTATCCTGTGCGTTCCATTTTGAGGCTACACACTTAGACATACAGGCAACACCAAAGCTTTTCGAGTTACAATGTGTTGTTTATGAAAAACAAGATAATTTCGCACGATGCGGGATTTCCTTAAAACGTGGTATTCTTACAAATTTTGACGAAAGAAAATTCTCCTGTGGGTACTCTTTTGACGCTTCACGTTTAGAGGTACACGCCACACCAAATCCTTTCGAGTTACCACGTGTTGTTTAGGAGATACAAGCTAATTTTGTACGATGCTTTATTTCTTCTCGTAAAGTGTTTCCAAACTTACGTATTTGTCTTTACTCTGCAACACTGTATTTCCTTACAATGTTGAATTCTTACATGTTCTTGCGAGAGAACTTTCCTGTGCATTCTCTTTAGAGGCGACATGCTCAGACATACACGCAACACCAAAGCTTTTCGAGTTACAACGTGTTGTTTAGGAAAAAAAAAGATAATTTTGCACGATGCAGATATCCTTAAAACGTGGTTTTCTGACAAATGTTGACGAAAGAAAGTTCTCCTGTGCATTGCCTTTTGAGGCTACAGGTTTAGACGTACACGCCACACCAAATCTTTTCGAGTTACAACTTGTTGTTTAGGAGATACAAGCAAATTTTTTCGATGCGTTATTTCTTCTTGTAAAGTGTTTCCAATATGTAAGTATTTGTCTTTATTCTACAACACTGTATTTCCTTATAACGTGGTATTCTTACATATTCTTTCAAGAGAAAACTCTCCTGTGAGTTCTCTTTTGAGGCTACACGCTTAGACATACACGCAACACCAAAGCTTTTCGAGTTACAACGTGTTGTTTAGGAGATACAAGTTAATTTTGTACGATGCGTTATTTCTTGTCGTAAAGTGTTTCCAATATGTACTTAATTGTCTTTACTCTGCAACACTGTATTTCCTTATAACGTGGTATTCTTACATATTCTTTCGAGAGAAAACTCTCCTGTGCGTTCTCTTTTGGGCTACACGCTTAGACATACACGCAACGCCAAAGCTTTTCGAGTTACAACGTGTTGTTTAGGAAAAACAAGATAATTTCGCACGATGCGAGATTTCCATAAAACGTGGTTTTCTGAAAAATTTTGACGAAAGAAAGTTCTCCTGTGGGTTCTCTTTTGAGGCTACACGTTGAGACATACACGTCACACCAAATCTTTTCAAGTTACAACGTGTTGTTTAGGAGATACAAGCTAATTTTGTACGATGCGTTATTTCTTCTCATAAAGTGTTTCCAATAAGTACTTATTTGTCTTTACTCTGCAAAATTGTATTTCCTTATAACGTGGTATTCTTGCATATTCTTTCGAGAGAAAACTCTCCTGTGCCTTCTCTTTTGAGGCTCCACACTTACATATACACGCAACACCAAAGCTTTTCGAGTTACAACATGTTGTTTAGGAAAAAGAAGATGATTTCGCATGATGCGGGATTTCCTTAAAACTTGGTTTTCTGAAATATTTTGAAGAAAGAAAATTCTCCTGTGGGTTCTCTTTCGAGGCTACACGTTTAGACGTACATGCCATACCAAATCTTTTCGAGTTACAACGTGTTGTTTAGGAGATACAAGCTAATTTTTTTCGATGCGTTAATTCGTCTCGTAAAGTGTTTCCAGTATGTAAGTATTTGTCTTTACTCTGCAACATTGTATTTCCTTATAACGTGGTATTCTTACATATTCTTTCGAGATAAAACTATCCTGTGCATTCTCTTTTGAGGTTACACGCTTAGACACACACGCAACCCCAAAGCTTTTCGAGTTACAACGTGTTGAATAGGAAAAACAAGATAATTTCGCACGATGCGAGATTTCCTTAAAACCTGGTTTCTGACAAATTTTGATGAAAGAAAATTCTCTTGTGGGTTCTCTGTTGACGCTACACGTTTAGACGTACATGTCACACCAAATCTTTTAGAGTTACAACGTGTTGTTTAGGAGATACAAGCTAATTTTGTACGATGTGTTATTTCTTCTCATAAAGGGTTTCCAATATGTACTTATTTGTCTTTACTCTGCATAATTGTATTTCCTTATAACGTGGTATTCTTACATAATC
This sequence comes from Apodemus sylvaticus, assembly GCF_947179515.1. Classification (NCBI taxonomy): domain Eukaryota; kingdom Metazoa; phylum Chordata; class Mammalia; order Rodentia; family Muridae; genus Apodemus; species Apodemus sylvaticus. The sequence continues at coordinate 666,914 of NW_026263372.1, forward strand.
TTTCAAGAGAAAACTCTCCTGTGCCTTCTCTTTTGGGGCTACACGCGTACACATACACGCAACACCAAAGCTTTTTGAGTTACAACATGTTGTTTAGGAAAAAGTAGATGATTTCGCACGATGCGGGATTTCCTTGAAACGTGGTATTCTGAAAAATTTTAACGAAAGAAAATTCTCCTGTGGGTTCTCTTTTGAGGCTACACGTTTAGACGAACATGCCACACCAAATCTTTTCGAGTTACAACGTGTTGTTTAGGAGATACAAGCTAATTTTTTTCGATGCGTTAATTCGTCTCGTAAAGTGTTTCCAGTATGTAAGTATTTGTCTTTACTCTGCAACATTGTATTTCCTTATAACGTGGTATTCTTACATATTCTTTCGAGATAAAACTATCCTGTGCATTCTCTTTTGAGGTTACACGCTTAGACACACACGCAACCCCAAAGCTTTTCGAGTTACAACGTGTTGTTTAGGAAAAACAAGATAATTTCGCACGATGCGAGATTTCCTTAAAACCTGGTTTCTGACAAATTTTGATGAAAGAAAATTCTCTTGTGGGTTCTCTGTTGAGGCTACACGTTTAGACGTACATGTCACACCAAATCTTTTAGAGTTACAACGTGTTGTTTAGGAGATACAAGCTAATTTTGTACGATGTGTTATTTCTTCTCATAAAGGGTTTCCAATATGTACTTATTTGTCTTTACTCTGCATAATTGTATTTCCTTATAACGTGGTATTCTTACATAATCTTTCAAGAGAAAACTCTCCTGTGCCTTCTCTTTTGGGGCTACACGCGTACACATACACGCAACACCAAAGCTTTTTGAGTTACAACATGTTGTTTAGGAAAAAGTAGATGATTTCGCACGATGCGGGATTTCCTTGAAACGTGGTATTCTGAAAAATTTTAACGAAAGAAAATTCTCCTGTGGGTTCTCTTTTGAGGCTACACGTTTAGACGAACATGCCACACCAAATCTTTTCGAGTTACAACGTGTTGTTTAGGAGATACAAGCTAATTTTTTAGGATGTGTTAATTATTCTCGTAAAGTGTTTCCAAGACTTACGTATTTGTTTTTACTCTGCAACACTGTATTTCCTTATAACGTGGTATTCTTACATATTCTTTCGAGAGAAAACTATCCCGTGCTTTCCCTTTTGCGGCTACACACTTAGACAAAGAGGCAACACCAAAGCTTTTCGAGTTACAACGTGTTGTTTATGAAAAACAAGATAATTTCGCACGATGCAGGATTTCCTTAAAACGTAGTTTTCTGAAAAATTTTGACGAAAGAAAATTCTTCAGTGGGTTTTCTTTTGAGGCTACATGTTTAGACGTACACGCCACACCAATTCCTTTCGAGTTACCATGTGTTGTTTAGGAGATACAACCTAATTTTGTATGATGCGTTATTTCTTCTCGTAAAGTGTTTCCAATATGTACGTATTTGTCTTTACTCTGCAACACTTTATTTCCTTATAACGTTGTATTCTTACATATTCTTTCAAGAGAAAACTCTACTGTGCGTTCTCTTTAGAGGCTACACACTTAGACATACACGCAACGCCAAAGCTTTTCGAGTTACAATGTGCTGTATAGGAAAAACAAGATAATTTCGCACGATGCGAGATTTCCATAAAACGTGGTTGTCTGAAAAATGTTGAAGAAAGAAAGTTCTCCTGTGGGTTCTCTTTTGAGGCTACACATGTAGAGGTACGAGCCACACCAAATCTTTTCGAGTTAGAACGTGTTGTTTAGGAGATACAAGCTAATTTTGTACGATGCATTATTTCTTCTCTTAAAGTGTTTCCAATAGCATTTGTCTTTACTCTGAAACACTGTATTTCCTTATAACGTGGTATTCTTACATATTCTTTCGAGAGAAAACTCTCCTGTGCGTTCTCTTTTGAGGCTACACGCTTAGACATACACGCAACACCAAAGGTTTTCGAGTTACAACGTGTTGTTTAAGAAAAACGAGATAATTTCGCACGATGCGAGATTTCCTTAAAACGTGGTTTCTGACAAATTTTGATGAAATAAAATTCTCCTGTGGGTTCTCTTTTGAGGCTACACTTTTAGACGTACACGTCACACCAAATCTTTTCAAGTTACAACGTGTTTTTTAGGAGATACAAGGTAATTTTGTATGATGCGTTATTTCTTCTCGTCAAGTGTTTCCAATATGTACTTATTTGTCTTTACTCTGCAAAATTGTATTTCCTTATAACGTGGTATTCTTACATATTCTTTCGAGAGAAAATTCTCCTGTGCCTTCTCTTTTGAAGCTCCACGCTTACACATACACGCAACACCAAAGCTTTTCGAGTTACAACATGTTGCTTTGGAAAAAGAAGATGATTTCGCACGATGCGGGATTTCCTTAAAACGTGGTTTTCTGAAAATTTTTGAAGAAAGGAAATTCTCCTGTAGGTTCTCTTTTGAGGCTACACGTTTAGACGTACATGCCAAACCAAATCTTTTCGAGTTACAACGTGTTGTTTAGGAGATACAAGCTAATTATTTACGGTGCGTTAATTCTTCTCTTAAAGTGTTTCCAATAAGTACTTATTTGTCTTTACTCTGCAACATTGTATTTCCTTATAACGTGGTCTTCTTACATATTCTTTCGAGATAAAACTATCCTGTGCGTTCTCTTTTGAGGTTACACACTTAGACATACACGCAACACCAAAGATTTTTGAGTTATAACGTGTTATTTAGGAAAAACAAGATAATTTCGCACGATGCGATATTTCCTTAAAACGTGGTTTCTGACAAATTTTGATAAAAGAATATTCTCTTGTGGGTTCCCTTTTGAGGCTACACACTTAGACGTACACGTCACGCCAAATCTTTTCGAGTTACAACGTGTTGTTTAGGAGATACAAGCTAATTTTTTACGATGCGTTATTTCTTCTTGTAAAGTGTTTCCAATATGTACTTATTTGTCTTTACTCTGCAAAATTGTATTTCCTTATAACGTGGTATTCTTACATATTCTTTCGAGAGAAAACTCTCCTGTGCCTTCTCTTTTGGGGCTCCACGCTTACACATACACGCAACACCAAAGCTTTTCGAGTTACAACATGTTGCTTAGGAAAAAGAAGATGATTTCGCATGATGCGGGATTTCCTTAAAACGTGGTTTTCTGAAAAATTTTGAAGAAAGAAAATTCTCCTGTGGGTTCTCTTTTGAGGCTACACGTTTAGACGTACACGGCACACCAAATCTTTTCGAGATACAACGTTTTGTTTCGGAGATACAAGCTAATTTTGTAAGATGCGTTACTTCTGCTCGTAAAGTTTTCCAATACGTACTTATTTGTCTTTACTCTGCAACACTGTATTTCCTTATAACGTTTTATTCTTACATATTCTTTCGAGAGAAAACTCTCCTGTGCGTTCTCTTTACAGGCTACACGCTTAGACATACACGTAACGCCAAAGCTTTTTGAGTTACAATGTGTCGTTTAGGAAAAACAAGATAATTTCGCACGATGCGAGGTTTCCATAAAACGTGGTTGTCTGAAAAATTTTGACGAAAGAAAGTTCTCCTGTGGGTTCTCTTTTGAGGCTACACGTGTAGAGGTACGAGCCACACCAAATCTTTTCGAGTTACAACGTGTTGTTTAGGAGATACAAGCTAATTTTGTACGATGCATTATTTCTTCTCTTAAAGTGTTTCCAATAGTATTTGTCTGTACTCTGCAACATTATATTTCCTTATAACGTGGTATTCTTTCATATTCTTTCGAGAGAAAACTCTCCTGTGCCTTCTCTTTTGAGGCTCCACGCTTAGACATACAGGCAACACCAAAGCTTTTCGAGTTACATCGTGTTGTTTATGGAAAACAAGATAATTTTGCAAGATGCGGGATTTCTTTAAAACGTGGTTTTCTGACAAATTTTGACTAAAGAAAATTCTCCTGTGGCTTCTCTTTTGAGGCTACACGTTTAGACGTGCACGCCACACCAAATCCTTTCGAGTTACCACGTGTTGTTTAAGAGATACAAGCTAATTTTGTATGATGCGTTATTTCTTTTCGTAAAGTGGTTCCAATACGTATGTATTTGTCTTTACTCTGCAACACTGTATTTCCTTATAACGGTGTATTCTTACATGTTCTTTCGAGAGAAAACTCTCCTGTGCATTCTCTTTAGAGGCTACATGCTCAGACATACACGCAACACCAAAGCTTTTCGAGTTACAACGTGTTGTTTAGGAAAAACAAGATAATTTTGCACGATGCGGGATTTCCTTAAAACGTGGTTTTCTGACAAATTTTGACGAAAGAAAGTTCTCCTGTGGGTTCTCTTTTGAGGCTACACGTGTAGCCGTATGAGCCACACCAAATATTTTTGAGTTACAACGTGTTGTTTAGGAGATACAAGCAAATATTGTACGATGCGCTATTTCTTCTCGTAAAGTGTTTCCAATACCTACATATTTGTCTTTACTCTGCAACACTGTATTTCCTTATAACATGGTATTCTTACATATTCTTTCGAGGGAAAACTGTCCTGTGCATTCTCTTTTGAGGCTACACGATTAGACAAGCACGCAACACCAAAGCTTTTCGAGTTACAACATGTTGTTTAGGAAAAAAAAGATGATTTCGCACGATGAGGGATTTCCTAAAAACCTGGTTTTCTGAAAAATTTTGACGAAAGAAAATTCTCCTTTGGGTTCTCTTTTGAGGCTACATATTTAGACGTACAGGTCACACCAAATCTTTTCGAGTTACAACGTGTTGTTTAGGAGATACAAGCTAATTTTTTATAATGCATTAATTCTCGTAAAGTGTTTCCAATACGTACGTATTTGTCTTTACTCTGCAACACTGTATTTCCTTATAACGTGGTATTCTTACATATTCTTTCGAGAGAAAACTATCCTGTGCATTGCCTTTTGAGGCTAAACACTTAGACATACAGGCAACACCAAAGCTTTTTGAGTTACAACGTGTTGTTTTTAAAATACAAAATAATTTCGCACGATGCTGGATTTCCTTACAACATGGTTTTCTGACAAATTTTGACCAAAGAAAATTATTCTGTTGGTTCTCTTTTGAAGCTTCACGTTCAGATGTGCACGCCACACCTAATACTTTCGAGTTACCACGTGTTGTTTAGGAGATACAAGCTAATTTTGTACGATGCTTTATTTCTTCTCGTAAAGTGTGTCCAATACGTACGTAATTGTCTTTATTCTGCAACACTGTATTTCCTTATAACGTGGTATTCTTACACATGCATTGGGTAAGGAAAATTCTCCTTTGGGTTCTCTTTTGAGGCTACATATTTAGATGTACAGGTCACACCAAATCTTTTCGAGTTACAACGTGTTGTTTAGGAGATACAAGCTAATTTTTTATATTGCATTAATTCTCGTAAAGTGTTTCCAATACGTACATATTTGTCTTTACTCTGCAACACTGTATTTCCTTATAACGTGGTATTCTTACACATGCTTTCGAGAGAAAACTATCTTGTGCGTTCCCTTTTGAGGCTACACATTTAGACATACAGGCAACACCAAAACTTTTCAACTTACAACGTGTTGTTTATGAAAAACAAGATAATTTCGCACGATGCGGGATTTCCTTAAAACTTGGTGTTCTGACAAATTTTGATGAAAGAAAATTCTCCTGTGGGTTCTCTTTTGAGGCTACATGTTTAGACGTGCATGCCACATGAAATCCTTTCGAATTATCACGTGTTGTTTAGGAGATACAAGCTAATTTTGTACGATGCGTTATTTCTTCTCGTAAAGTGTTTCCAATATGTACGTATTTGTCTTTACTCTGAAACACTGTATTTCCTTATAACATTGTATTCTTACATGTTCTTTCGAGAGAAAACTCTCCTGTGCATTCTCTTTAGAGGCTACACGCTTAGATATACACGTAACACCAAAGCTTTTCGAGTTACAACGTGTTGTTTAGGAAAAAGAAGATAATTTTGCACGATGCGGGATATCCTTAAAACGTGGTTTTCTGACAAATTTTAACGAAAGAAAGTTCTCCTGTGCGTTGTCCTTTGAGGCTACAGGTTTAGACGTACACGCCACAACAAATCTTTTCGAGTTATAACTTGTTGTTTAGGAGATACAAGCAAATATTGTTCGATTCGTTATTTCTTCTTGTAAAGTGTGTCCAATACGTGCTTAAATGTCTTTAATCTGCAACACTGTATTTCCTTATAACGTGGTATTCTTACATATTCTTTCGAGGGAAACGTCTCCTGTGCGTTCTCTTTTGGGCTACACGCTTAGACATACACGCAATGCCAAAGCTTTTCGAGTTACATGTTGTTTAGGAAAAACAAGATAATTTCGCATGATGCTAGATTTCCATAAAACGTGGTTTTCTGAAAAATTTTGACGAAAGAAAGTTCTCCTGTGGGTTCTCTTTTGAGGCTACATGTTTACACGTACACGTCACACCAAATCTTTTCGAGTTACAACGTGTTGTTTAGGAGATATAAGCTAATTTTGTACAATGCGTTATTTCTTCTCATAAAGTGATTCCAATAAGTACTTATTTGTCCTTACTCTGCAAAATTGTATTTCCTTATAGCGTGGTATTCTTACATATTCTTTTGAGAGAAAACTCTCCTGTGCCTTCTCTTTTGAGGCTCCACGCTTACACATACACGCAACACCAAAGCTTTTCGAGTTACAACATGTTGCTTTGGAAAAAGAAGATGATTTCGCACGATGTGGGATTTCCTTAAAACGTGGTTTTCTGAAAAATGTTGAAGAATGAAAATTCTCCTGTGGGTTCTCTTTTGAGGCTACACGTTTAGACGTACACGGCACACCGAATCTTTTCGAGTTACAACGTGTTGTTTCGGAGATACAAGCTAATTTTGTAAGATGCGTTACTTCTGCTCCTAAAGTTTTCCAATACTTACTTATCTGTCTTTACTCTGCAACACTGTATTTCCTTATAACGTTGTATTCTTACATATTCTTTTGAGAGAAAACTCTCCTGTGCGTTCTCTTTAGACCCTACACGCTTAGACATACACGCAACGCCAAAGCTTTTTGAGTTACAATGTGTCGTTTAGGAAAAACAAGATAATTTCGCACGATGCGAGATTTCCATAAAACGTGGTTGTCTAAAAAATTTTGACGAAAGAAAGTTCTCCTGTGGGTTCTCTTTTGAGGTTACACGTGTAGATGTAAGAGCCACACCAAATCTTTTCTAGTTACAACGTGTTGTTTAGGAGATACAAGCTAATTTTGTACGATGCATTATTTCTTCTCTTAAAGTGTTTCCAATAGTATTTGTCTGTACTCTGCAACATTATATTTCCTTATAACGTGGCATTCTTACATATTCTTTCGAGAGAAAACTCTCCTGTGCCTTTTCTGTTTTTAGGCTCCATGCTTAGACATACAGGCAACACCAAAGCTTTTCGAGTTACAGCGTTTTGTTTATGGAAAACAAGATAATTTTGCACGATGCGGGATTTCCTTAAAACGTGGTTTTCTGACAAATTTTGACTAAAGAAAATTCTCCTGTGGCTTCTCTTTTGAGGCTACACGTTTAGACGTGCACGCCACACCAAATACTTTCGAGTTACCACGTGTTGTTTAAGAGATACAAGCTAATTTTGTATGATGCGTTATTTCTTTTCATAAAGTGGTTCCAATACGTATGTATTTGTCTTTACTCTGCAACACTGTATTTCCTTATAACGTTGTATTCTTATATGTTCTTTCGAGAGAACACTCTCCTGTGCATTCTCTTTAGAGGCTACATGCTCAGACATACACGCAACACCAAAGCTTTTCGAGTTACAACGTGTTGTTTAGGAAAAACAAGATAATTTTGCACGATGCGGGATTTCCTTAAAACGTGGTTTTCTGACAAATTTTGACGAAAGAAAGTTCTCCTGTGGGTTCTCTTTTGAGGCTACACGTGTAGCCGTACGAGCCACACCAAATATTTTTGAGTTACAACGTGTTGTTTAGGAGATACAAGCAAATATTGTACGATGCGCTATTTCTTCTCGTAAAGTGTTTCCAATACATACATATTTGTCTTTACTCTGCAACACTGTATTTCCTTATAACATGGTATTCTTACATATTCTTTCGAGGGAAAACTCTCCTGTGCATTCTCTTTTGAGGCTACACGATTAGACAAGCAAGCAACACCAAAGCTTTTCGAGTTACAACATGTTGTTTAGGAAAAAGAAGATGATTTCGCACGATGGGGGATTTCCTAAAAACCTGGTTTTCTGAAAAATTTTGATGAAAGAAAATTCTCCTTTGGGTTCTCTTTTGAGGCTACATATTTAGACGTACAGGTCACACCAAATCTTTTCGAGTTACAACGTGTTGTTTAGGAGATACAAGCTAATTTTTTATAATGCATTAATTCTCGTAAAGTGTTTCCAATACGTACGTATTTGTCTTTACTCTGCAACACTGTATTTCCTTATAACGTGGTATTCTTACATATTCTTTCGAGAGAAAACTATCCTGTGCATTGCCTTTTGAGGCTAAACACTTAGACATGCAGGCAACACCAAAGCTTTTTGAGTTACAACGTGTTGTTTTTAAAATACAACATAATTTCGCACGATGCTGGATTTCCTTACAACACGGTTTTCTGACAAATTTTGACGAAAGAAAATTATTCTGTTGGTTCTCTTTTGAAGCTTCACGTTTAGATGTGCACGCCACACCTAATCCTTTCGAGTTACACGTGTTGTTTAGGAGATACAAGCTAATTTTGTACGATGCTTTATTTCTTCTCGTAAAGTGTGTCCAATACGTACGTATTTGTCTTTATTCTGCAACACTGTATTTCCTTATAACGTGGTATTCTTACACATTCTTTCGAGAGAAAACTATCTTGTGCGTTCCCGTTTGAGGTTACACACTTAGACATACAGTCAACACCAAAGCTTTTCAATTTACAACGTGTTGTTTATGAAAAACAAGATAATTTTGCACGATGCGGGATTTCCTTAAAACTTGGTCTTCTGACAAATTTTGACGAAAGAAAATTCTCCTGTGGGTTCTCTTTTGAGGCTACATGTTTAGACGTGCATGCCACATGAAATCCTTTCGAATTATCACGTGTTGTTTAGGAGATATAAGCTAATTTTGTACGATGCGTTATTTCTTCTCGTAAAGTGTTTCCATTATGTACGTATTTGTCTTTACTCTGAAACACTGTATTTCCTTATAACATTGTATTCTTACATGTTCTTTCGAGAGAAAACTCTCCTGTGCATTCTCTTTAGAGGCTACACGCTTAGATATACACGTAACACCAAAGCTTTTCGAATTACAACGTGTTGTTTAGGAAAAACAAGATAATTTTGCACGATGCGGGATATCCTTAAAACGTGATTTTCTGACAAATTTTAATGAAAGAAAGTTCTCCTGTGCGTTGTCCTTTGAGGCTACAGGTTTAGACGTACACGCCACACCAAATCTTTTCGAGTTATAACTTGTTGTTTAGGAGATACAAGCAAATATTGTTCGATGCGCTATTTCTTCTTGTAAAGTGTGTCCAATACGTGCTTAATTGTCTTTACTCTGCAACACTGTATTTCCTTATAACGTGGTATTCTTACATATTCTTTCGAGGGAAACGTCTCCTGTGCGTTCTCTTTTGGGCTACATGCTTAGACATACACGCAATGCCAAAGCTTTTCGAGTTACAACATGCTGTTTAGGAAAAACAAGATAATTGCGCATGATGCTAGATTTCCATAAAACGTGGTTTTCTGAAAAATTTTGACGAAAGAAAGTTCTCCTGTGGGTTCTCTTTTGAGGCTACATGTTTAGACGTACACGTCACACCAAATCTTTTCGAGTTACAACGTGTTGTTTAGGAGATATAAGCTAATTTTGTACGATGCGTTATTTCTTCTCATAAAGTGATTCCAATAAGTACTTATTTGTCCTTACTCTACAAAATTGTATTTCCTTATAGCGTGGTATTCTTACATATTCTTTTGAGAGAAAACTCTCCTGTGCCTTCTCTTTTGAGGCTCCACGCTTACACATACACGCAACACCAAAGCTTTTCAAGTTACAACATGTTGCTTTGGAAAAAGAAGATGATTTCGCACGATGCGGGATTTCCTTAAAACGTGGTTTTCTGAAAAATTTTGAAGAAAGAAAATTCTCCTGTGGGTTATCTTTTGAGGCTACACGTTTAGACGTACACGGCACACCGAATCTTTTCGAATTACAACGTGTTGTTTCGGAGATACAAGCTAATTTTGTAAGATGCGTTACTTCTGCTCGTAAAGTTTTCCAATACGTACTTATCTGTCTTTACTCTACAACACTGTATTTCCTTATAACGTTGTATTCTTAACATATTCTTTTGAGAGAAAACTCTCCTGTGCGTTCTCTTTAGAGGCTACACGCTTAGACATACACGCAACGCCAAAGCTTTTTGAGTTACAATGTGTCGTTTAGGAAAAACAAGATAATTTCGCACGATGCGAGATTTCCATAAAACGTGGTTGTCTGAAAAATTTTGACGAAATAAAGTTCTCCTGTGGGTTCTCTTTTGAGGCTACACGTGTAGAGGTAAGAGCCACACCAAATCTTTTCTAGTTACAACGTGTTGTTTAGGAGATACAAGCTAATTTTGTACGATGCATTATTTCTTCTCTTAAAGTGTTTCCAATAGTATTTGTCTGTACTCTGCAACATTATATTTCCTTATAACGTGGCATTCTTACATATTCTTTCGAGAGAAAACTCTCCTGTGCCTTTTCTGTTTTTAGGCTCCACGCTTAGACATACAGGCAACACCAAAGCTTTTCGAGTTACAGCGTGTTGTTTATGGAAAACAAGATAATTTTGCACAATGCGGGATTTCCTTAAAACGTGGTTTTCTGACAAATTTTGACTAAAGAAAATTCTCCTGTGGCTTCTCTTATGAGGCTACACGTTTAGACGTGCACGCCACACCAAATCCTTTCGAGTTACCACGTGTTGTTTAAGAGATACAAGCTAATTTTGTATGATGCGTTATTTCTTTTCATAAAGTGGTTCCAATACGTATGTATTTGTCTTTACTCTGCAACACTGTATTTCCTTATAACGTTGTATTCTTACATGTTCTTTCGAGAGAACACTCTCCTGTGCATTCTCTTTAGAGGCTACATGCTCAGACATACACGCAACACCAAAGCTTTTCGAGTTACAAAGTGTTGTTTAGGAAAAACAAGATAATTTTGCACGATGCGAGATTTCCTTAAAACCTGGTTTCTGACAAATTTTGATGAAAGAAAATTCTCCTGTGGGTTCTCAGTTGAGGCTACACGTTTAGACGTACATGTCACACCAAATCTTTTCGAGTTACAACGTGTTGTTTAGGAGATACAAGCTAATTTTTTATAATGCATTAATTCTCGTAAAGTGTTTCCAATACGTACGTATTTGTCTTTACTCTGCAACACTGTATTTCCTTATAACGTGGTATTCTTACATATTCTTTCGAGGGAAAACTATCCTGTGCATTGCCTTTTGAGGCTAAACACTTAGACATGCAGGCAACACCAATGCTTTTTGAGTTACAACGTGTTGTTTTTAAAATACAAGATAATTTCGCACGATGCTGGATTTCCTTACAACACGGTTTTCTGACAAATTTTGACGAAAGAAAATTATTCTGTTGGTTCTCTTTTGAAGCTTCACGTTTAGATGTGCACGCCACACCTAATCCTTTCGAGTTACACGTGTTGTTTAGGAGATACAAGCTAATTTTGTACGATGCTTTATTTCTTCTCGTAAAGTGTGTCCAATACTTACGTATTTGTCTTTACTCTGCAACACTGTATTTCCTTATAACGTGGTAATCTTACACATTCTTTCGAGAGAAAACTATCTTGTGCGTTCCCTTTTGAGGTTACACACTTAGACATACAGTCAACACCAAAGCTTTTCAAGTTACAACGTGTTGTTTATGAAAAACAAGATAATTTTGCACGATGCGGGATTTCCTTAAAACTTGGTCTTCTGACAAATTTTGACGAAAGAAAGTTCTCCTGTGGGTTCTCTTTTGAGGCTACATGTTTAGACGTGCATGCCACATGAAATCCTTTCGAATTATCACGTGTTGTTTAGGAGATATAAGCTAATTTTGTACGATGCGTTATTTCTTCTCGTAAAGTGTTTCCAATATGTACGTATTTGTCTTTACTCTGAAACACTGTATTTCCTTATAACATTGTATTCTTACATGTTCTTTCGAGAGAAAACTCTCCTGCGCATTCTCTTTAGAGGCTACACACTTAGATATACACGTAACACCAAAGCTTTTCGAATTACAACGTGTTGTTTAGGAAAAACAAGATAATTTTGCACGATGCGGGATATCCTTAAAACGTGGTTTTCTGAAAAATTTTAACGAAAGAAAGTTCTCCTGTGCGTTGTCCTTTGAGGCCACATGTTTAGACGTACACGTCACACCAAATCTTTTCGAGTTACAACCTTTTGTTTAGGAGGTATAAGCTAATTTTGTACGATGCGTTATTTCTTCTCATAAAGTGATTCCAATAAGTACTTATTTGTCCTTACTCTACAAAAATGTATTTCCTTATAGCGTGGTATTCTTACATATTCTTTTGAGAGAAAACTCTCCTGTGCCTTCTCGTTTGAGGCTCCACGCCTACACATACACGCAACACCAAAGCTTTTCGAGTTACAACATGTTGCTTTGGAAAAAGAAGATGATTTCGCACGATGCGGGATTTCCTTAAAACGTGGTTTTCTGAAAAATTTTGAAGAAAGAAAATTCTCCTGTGGGTTATCTTTTGAGGCTACACGTTTAGACGTACACGGCACACCAAATCTTTTCGAGTTACAACGTGTTGTTTCGGAGATACAAGCTAATTTTGTAAGATGCGTTACTTCTGCTCGTAAAGTTTTCCAATACGTACTTATCTGTCTTTACTCTGCAACACTGTATTTCCTTATAACGTTGTATTCTTAACATATTCTTTTGATAGAAAACTCTCCTGTGCGTTCTCTTTAGAGGCTACACGCTTAGACATACACGCAATGCCAAAGCTTTTTGAGTTACAATGTGTCGTTTAGGAAAAACAAGATAATTTCGCACAATGCGAGATTTCCATAAAACGTGGTTGTCTGAAAAATTTTGACGAAATAAAGTTCTCCTGTGGGTTCTCTTTTGAGGCTACACGTGTAGAGGTAAGAGCCACACCAAATCTTTTCTAGTTACAACGTGTTGTTTAGGAGATACAAGCTAATTTTGTACGATGCATTATTTCTTCTCTTAAAGTGTTTCCAATAGTATTTGTCTGTACTCTGCAACATTATATTTCCTTATAACGTGGCATTCTTACATATTCTTTCGAGAGAAAACTCTCCTGTGCTTTTCTGTTTTTAGGCTCCACGCTTAGACATACAGGCAACACCAAAGCTTTTCGAGTTACAGCGTCTTGTTTATGGAAAACAAGATAATTTTGCACGATGCGGGATTTCCTTAAAACGTGGTTTTCTGACAAATTTTGACTAAAGAAAATTCTCCTGTGGCTTCTCTTATGAGGCTACACGTTTAGACGTGCACGCCACACCAAATCCTTTCGAGTTACCACGTGTTGTTTAAGAGATACAAGCTAATTTTGTATGATGCGTTATTTCTTTTCATAAAGTGGTTCCAATACCTATGTATTTGTCTTTACTCTGCAACACTGTATTTCCTTATAACGTTGTATTCTTACATGTTCTTTCGAGAGAAAACTCTCCTGTGCATTCTCTTTAGAGGCTACATGCTCAGACATACACGCAACACCAAAGCTTTTCGAGTTACAACGTGTTGTTTAGGAAAAACAAGATAATTTTGCACGATGCGGGATTTCCTTAAAACGTGGTTTTCTGACAAATTTTGACGAAAGAAAGTTCTCCTGTGGGTTCTCTTTTGAGGCTACACGTGTAGCCGTACGAGCCACACCAAATATTTTTGAGTTACAACGTGTTGTTTAGGAGATACAAGCAAATATTGTACGATGTGCTATTCTTTCTCGTAAAGTGTTTCCAATACGTACGTATTTGTCTTTACTCTGCAACACTGTATTTCCTTATAACGTGGTATTTTTACATATTCTTTCGAGGGAAAACTGTCCTGTGCATTCTCTTTTGAGGCTACACGATTAGACATGCAGGCAACACCAAAGCTTTTCGAGTTACAACGTGTTGTTTTTAAAATACAAGATAATTTCGCACGATGCTGGATTTCCTTACAACACGGTTTTCTGAAAAATTTTGACGAAAGAAAATTATTCTGTTGGTTCTCTTTTGAAGCTTCACGTTTAGATGTGCACGCCACACCTAATCCTTTCGAGTTACACGTGTTGTTTAGGAGATACAAGCTAATTTTGTACGATGCTTTATTTCTTCTCGTAAAGTGTTTCCAATACGTACGTATTTGTCTTTACTCTGCAACACTGTATTTCCTTATAACGTGGTATTCTTACATATTCTTTCGAGAGAAAACTGTCCTGTGCATTGCCTTTTGAGGCTAAACACTTAGACATACAGGCAACACCAAAGCTTTTTGAGTTACAACGTGTTGTTTTTAAAATACAAGATAATTTTGCACGATGCGGGATTTCCTTACAACACGGTTTTCTGACAAATTTTGACGAAAGAAAATTCTCCTGTGGGTTCTCTTTTGAGGCTACATGTTTAGATGTGCACGCCACACCTAATCCTTTCGAATTATCACGTGTTGTTTAGGAGATATAAGCTAATTTTGTACGATGCTTTATTTCTTCTCATAAAGTGTGTCCAATACTTACGTATTTGTCTTTATTCTGCAACACTGTATTTCCTTATAACGTGGTATTCTTACACATTCTTTCGAGAGAAAACTCTCCTGTGCGTTCCCTTTTGAGGTTACACACTTAGACATACAGTCAACACCAAAGCTTTTCAAGTTACAACGTGTTGTTTATGAAAAACAAGATAATTTTGCACGATGCGGGATTTCCTTAAAACTTGGTCTTCTGACAAATTTTGACGAAAGAAAGTTCTCCTGTGGGTTCTCTTTTGAGGCTACATGTTTAGACGTGCATGCCACATGAAATCCTTTCGAATTATCACGTGTTGTTTAGGAGATATAAGCTAATTTTGTACGATGCGTTATTTCTTCTCGTAAAGTGTTTCCAATATGTACGTATTTGTCTTTACTCTGAAACACTGTATTTCCTTATAACATTGTATTCTTACATGTTCTTTCGAGAGAAAACTCTCCTGCGCATTCTCTTTAGAGGCTACACACTTAGATATACACGTAACACCAAAGCTTTTCGAATTACAACGTGTTGTTTAGGAAAAACAAGATAATTTTGCACGATGCGGGATATCCTTAAAACGTGGTTTTCTGAAAAATTTTAACGAAAGAAAGTTCTCCTGTGCGTTGTCCTTTGAGGCCACATGTTTAGACGTACACGTCACACCAAATCTTTTCGAGTTACAACCTTTTGTTTAGGAGATATAAGCTAATTTTGTACGATGCGTTATTTCTTCTCATAAAGTGATTCCAATAAGTACTTATTTTTCCTTACTCTACAAAAATGTATTTCCTTATAGCGTGGTATTCTTACATATTCTTTTGAGAGAAAACTCTCCTGTGCCTTCTCGTTTGAGGCTCCACGCCTACACATACACGCAACACCAAAGCTTTTCGAGTTAAAACATGTTGCTTTGGAAAAAGAAGATGATTTCGCACGATGCGGGATTTCCTTAAAACGTGGTTTTCTGAAAAATTTTGAAGAAAGAAAATTCTCCTGTGGGTTATCTTTTGAGGCTACACGTTTAGACGTACACGGCACACCAAATCTTTTCGAGTTACAACGTGTTGTTTCGGAGATACAAGCTAATTTTGTAAGATGCGTTACTTCTGCTCGTAAAGTTTTCCAATACGTACTTATCTGTCTTTACTCTGCAACACTGTATTTCCTTATAACGTTGTATTCTTAACATATTCTTTTGAGAGAAAACTCTCCTGTGCGTTCTCTTTAGAGGCTACACGCTTAGACATACACGCAATGCCAAAGCTTTTTGAGTTACAATGTGTCGTTTAGGAAAAACAAGATAATTTCGCACAATGCGAGATTTCCATAAAACGTGGTTGTCTGAAAAATTTTGACGAAATAAAGTTCTCCTGTGGGTTCTCTTTTGAGGCTACACGTGTAGAGGTAAGAGCCACACCAAATCTTTTCTAGTTACAACGTGTTGTTTAGGAGATACAAGCTAATTTTGTACGATGCATTATTTCTTCTCTTAAAGTGTTTCCAATAGTATTTGTCTGTACTCTGCAACATTATATTTCCTTATAACGTGGCATTCTTACATATTCTTTCGAGAGAAAACTCTCCTGTGCTTTTCTGTTTTTAGGCTCCACGCTTAGACATACAGGCAACACCAAAGCTTTTCGAGTTACAGCGTCTTGTTTATGGAAAACAAGATAATTTTGCACGATGCGGGATTTCCTTAAAACGTGGTTTTCTGACAAATTTTGACTAAAGAAAATTCTCCTGTGGCTTCTCTTATGAGGCTACACGTTTAGACGTGCACGCCACACCAAATCCTTTCGAGTTACCACGTGTTGTTTAAGAGATACAAGCTAATTTTGTATGATGCGTTATTTCTTTTCATAAAGTGGTTCCAATACCTATGTATTTGTCTTTACTCTGCAACACTGTATTTCCTTATAACGTTGTATTCTTACATGTTCTTTCGAGAGAAAACTCTCCTGTGCATTCTCTTTAGAGGCTACATGCTCAGACATACACGCAACACCAAAGCTTTTCGAGTTACAACGTGTTGTTTAGGAAAAACAAGATAATTTTGCACGATGCGGGATTTCCTTAAAACGTGGTTTTCTGACAAATTTTGACGAAAGAAAGTTCTCCTGTGGGTTCTCTTTTGAGGCTACACGTGTAGCCGTACGAGCCACACCAAATATTTTTGAGTTACAACGTGTTGTTTAGGAGATACAAGCAAATATTGTACGATGTGCTATTCTTTCTCGTAAAGTGTTTCCAATACGTACGTATTTGTCTTTACTCTGCAACACTGTATTTCCTTATAACGTGGTATTTTTACATATTCTTTCGAGGGAAAACTGTCCTGTGCATTCTCTTTTGAGGCTACACGATTAGACATGCAGGCAACACCAAAGCTTTTCGAGTTACAACGTGTTGTTTTTAAAATACAAGATAATTTCGCACGATGCTGGATTTCCTTACAACACGGTTTTCTGAAAAATTTTGACGAAAGAAAATTATTCTGTTGGTTCTCTTTTGAAGCTTCACGTTTAGATGTGCACGCCACACCTAATCCTTTCGAGTTACACGTGTTGTTTAGGAGATACAAGCTAATTTTGTACGATGCTTTATTTCTTCTCGTAAAGTGTTTCCAATACGTACGTATTTGTCTTTACTCTGCAACACTGTATTTCCTTATAACGTGGTATTCTTACATATTCTTTCGAGAGAAAACTGTCCTGTGCATTGCCTTTTGAGGCTAAACACTTAGACATACAGGCAACACCAAAGCTTTTTGAGTTACAACGTGTTGTTTTTAAAATACAAGATAATTTTGCACGATGCGGGATTTCCTTACAACACGGTTTTCTGACAAATTTTGACGAAAGAAAATTCTCCTGTGGGTTCTCTTTTGAGGCTACATGTTTAGATGTGCACGCCACACCTAATCCTTTCGAATTATCACGTGTTGTTTAGGAGATATAAGCTAATTTTTTACGATGCTTTATTTCTTCTCATAAAGTGTGTCCAATACTTACGTATTTGTCTTTATTCTGCAACACTGTATTTCCTTATAACGTGGTATTCTTACACATTCTTTCGAGAGAAAACTCTCCTGTGCGTTCCCTTTTGAGGTTACACACTTAGACATACAGTCAACACCAAAGCTTTTCAAGTTACAACGTGTTGTTTATGAAAAACAAGATAATTTTGCACGATGCGGGATTTCCTTAAAACTTGGTCTTCTGACAAATTTTGACGAAAGAAAGTTCTCCTGTGGGTTCTCTTTTGAGGCTACAGGTTTAGACGTGCATGCCACACCAAATCCTTTCGAATTATCACGTGTTGTTTAGGAGATATAAGCTAATTTTGTACAATGCGCTATTTCTTCTCGTAAAGTGTTTCCAATATGTACGTATTTGTCTTTACTCTGAAACACTGTATTTCCTTATAACATTGTATTCTTACATGTTCTTTCGAGAGAAAACTCTCCTGTGCGTTCTCTTTAGAGGCTACACGCTTAGATATACACGCAATGCCAAAGCTTTTCGAATTACAACGTGTTGTTTAGGAAAAACAAGATAATTTTGCACGATGCGGGATATCCTTAAAACGTGATTTTCTGACAAATTTTAACGAAAGAAAGTTCTCCTGTGGGTTCTCTTTTGAGGCTACAGGTTTAGACGTACACGCCACACCAAATCTTTTCGAGTTATAACTTGTTGTTTAGGAGATACAAGCAAATATTGTTCGATGCGCTATTTCTTCTTGTAAAGTGTGTCCAATACGTGCTTAATTGTCTTTACTCTGCAACACTGTATTTCCTTATAACGTGGTATTCTTACATATTCTTTCGAGGGAAACGTCTCCTGTGCGTTCTCTTTTGGGCTACACGCTGAGACATACACGCAATGCCAAAGCTTTTCGAGTTACAACATGCTGTTTAGGAAAAACAAGATAATTGCGCATGATGCTAGATTTCCATAAAACGTGGTTTTCTGAAAAATTTTGACGAAAGAAAGTTCTCCTGTGGGTTCTCTTTTGAGGCTACATGTTTAGACGTACACGTCACACCAAATCTTTTCGAGTTACAACGTGTTGTTTAGGAGATATAAGCTAATTTTGTACGATGCGTTATTTCTTCTCATAAAGTGATTCCAATAAGTACTTATTTGTCCTTACTCTACAAAATTGTATTTCCTTATAGCGTGGTATTCTTACATATTCTTTTGAGAGAAAACTCTCCTGTGCCTTCTCTTTTGAGGCTCCACGCTTACACATACACGCAACACCAAAGCTTTTCGAGTTACGACATGTTGCTTTGGAAAAAGAAGATGATTTCGCACGATGCGGGATTTCCTTAAAACGTGGTTTTCTGAAAAATGTTGAAGAATGAAAATTCTCCTGTGGGTTATCTTTTGAGGCTACACGTTTAGATGTACACGGCACACCGAATCTTTTCGAGTTACAACGTGTTGTTTCGGAGATACAAGCTAATTTTGTAAGATGCGTTACTTCTGCTCCTAAAGTTTTCCAATACGTACTTATCTGTCTTTACTCTGCAACACTGTATTTCCTTATAACGTTGTATTCTTACATATTCTTTTGAGAGAAAACTCTCCTGTGCGTTCTCTTTAGAGGCTACACGCTTAGACATACACGCAACGCCAAAGCTTTTTGAGTTACAATGTGTCATTTAGGAAAAACAAGATAATTTCGCACGATGCGAGATTTCCATAAAACATGGTTGTCTGAAAAATTTTGACGAAAGAAAGTTCTCCTGTGGGTTCTCTTTTGAGGCTACACGTGTAGAGGTAAGAGCCACACCAAATCTTTTCTAGTTACAACGTGTTGTTTAGGAGATACAAGCTAATTTTGTACGATGCATTATTTCTTCTCTTAAAGTGTTTCCAATAGTATTTGTCTGTACTCTGCAACATTATATTTCCTTATAACGTGGCATTCTTACATATTCTTTCGAGAGAAAACTCTCCTGTGCCTTTTCTGTTTTTAGGCTCCACGCTTAGACATACAGGCAACACCAAAGCTTTTCGAGTTACAGCATGTTGTTTATGGAAAAGAAGATAATTTTGCACGATGCGGGATTTCCTTAAAACGTGGTTTTCTGACAAATTTTGACTAAAGAAAATTCTCCTGTGGGTTCTCTTTTGAGGCTACATGTTTAGCCGTGCACGCCACACGAAATCTTTCGAATTATCACGTGTTGTTTTGGAGATACAAGCTAATTGTGTACGATGCGTTATTTCTTCTCGTAAGTGTTTCCTATATGTATGTATTTGTCTTTACTCTGCAACACTGTATTTTCTTATAACATTGTATTCTTACATGTTCTTTCGAGAGAAAACTCTCCTGTGCGTTCTCTTTAGAGTCTACACGCTTAGATATACACATAACACCAAAGCATTTCGAGTTACAACGTGTTGTTTAGGAAAAACAAGATAATTTTGCACGATGCGGGATATCCTTAAAACGTGGTTTTCTGACAAATTTTAACGAAAGAAAGTTCTCCTGTGCGTTGTCTTTTGAGGCTACAGGTTTAGACGTACACGCCACACCAAATCTTTTCGAGTTATAACTTGTTGTTTAGGAGATACAAGCAAATTTTGTTCGATGCGTTATTTCTTCTTGTAAAGTGTGTCCAATACGTACTTAATTGTCTTTACTCTGCAACACTGTACTTCCTTATAACGTGGTATTCTTACATATTCTTTCGAGGGAAACGTCTCCTGTGCGTTCTCTTTTGGGCTACATGCTTAGACATACACGCAACACCAAAGCTTTTCGAGTTACAACGTGTTGTTTAGGAAAAACAAGATAATTTCGCATGATGCGAGATTTCCATAAAACGTGGTTTTCTGAAAAATTTTGACGAAAGAAAGTTCTCCTGTGGGTTCTCTTTAGAGGCTACATGTTTAGACGTACATGTCACACCAAATCTTTTTGAGTTACAACGGTTTGTTTAGGAGATACAAGCTAATTTTTTACGATGCGTTATTTCTTCTCATAAAGTGTTTCCAATAAGTACTTATTTGTCTTTACTCTGCAAAATTGTATTTCCTTATAACGTGGTATTCTTACATATTCTTTCGAGAGAAAACTCTCCTATGCCTTCTCTTTTGAGGCTCCACGCTTACACATACACGCAACACCAAAGCTTTTCGAGTTACAACATGTTGCTTAGGAAAAAGAAGATGATTTCGCACGATGCGGGATTTCCTTAAATCGTGGTTTTCTGAAAAATTTTGAAGAAAGAAAATTCTCCTGTGGGTTCTCTTTTAAGGCTACACATTTAGACATACACGGCACACCAAATCTTTTCGAGTTACAACATGTTGTTTCGGAGGTACAAGCTAATTTTGTAAGATGCGTTACTTCTGCTCGTAAAGTTTTCCAATACGTACTTATTTGTCTTTACTCTGCAACACTGTATTTCCTTATAACGTTGTATTCTTACATATTCTTTCGAGAGAAAACTCTGCTGTGCGTTCTCTTTACAGGCTACATGCTTAGACATACACGCAACGCCAAAGCTTTTTGAGTGACAATGTGTCGTTTAGGAAAAACAAGATAATTTCGCACGATGCGAGATTTCCATAAAACGTGGTTGTATGAAAAATTTTGACGAAATAAAGTTCTCCTGTGGGTTCTCTTTTGAGGCTACACGTGTAGAGGTAAGAGCCACACCAAATTTTTTCGAGTTACAACGTGTTGTTTAGGAGATACAAGCTAATTTTGTACGATGCATTATTTCTTCTCTTAAAGTGTTTCCAATAGTATTTGTCTGTACTCTGCAACATTATATTTCCTTATAACGTGGTATACTTACATATTCTTTCGAGAGAAAACTCTCCTCTTCCTTCTCTTTTGAGGCTCCACGCTTAGACATACAGGCAGCACCATAGCTTTTCGAGTTACAACGTGTTGTTTATGGAAAACAAGATAATTTTGCACGATGCGGGATTTCCTTAAAACGTGGTTTTCTGACAAATTTTGACAAAAGAAAATTCTCCTGTGGCTTCTCTTTTGAGGCTACACATTTAGACGTGCACGCCACACCAAATCCTTTTGAGTTACCACGTGTTGTTTAAGAGATACAAGCTAATTTTGTATGATGCGTTATTTCTTTTCGTAAAGTGGTTCCAATACGTATGTATTTGTCTTTACTCTGCAACACTGTATTTCCTTATAACGTTGTATTCTTACATGTTTTTTCGAGAGAAACTCTCCTGTGCATTCTCTTTAGAGGCTACATGCTCAGACATACACGCAACACCAAAGCTTTTCGAGTTACAACGTGTTGTTTAGGAAAAACAAGATAATTTTGCACGATGCGGGATTTCCTTAAAACGTGGTTTTCTGACAAATTTTGACGAAAGAAAGTTCTCCTGTGGGTTCTCCTTTGAGGCTACACGTGTAGCCATACGAGCAACACCAAATATTTTTGAGTTACAGCGTGTTGTTTAGGAGATACAAGCAAATATTTTACGATGCGCTATTTCTTCTCGTAAAATGTTTCCAATACGTACATATTTGTCTTTACTCTGCAACACTGTATTTCCTTATAACATGGTATTCTTACATATTCTTTCGAGGGAAAACTGTCCTGTGCATTCTCTTTTGAGGCTACACGATTAGAGAAGCACGCAACACCAAAGCTTTTCGAGTTACAACATGTTGTTTAGGAAAAAGAAGATGATTTCGCACGATGAGGGATTTCCTAAAAACCTGGTTTTCTGAAAAATTTTGACGAAAGAAAATTCTCCTTTGGGTTCTCTTTTGAGGCTACATATTCAGACGTACACGTCACACCAAATCTTTTCGAGTTACAACGTGTTGTTTAGGAGATACAAGCTAATTTGTTATAATGCATTAATTCTCGTAAAGTGTTTCCAATACGTACGTATTTGTCTTTACTCTGCAACACTGTATTTCCTTATAACGTGGTATTCTTACATATTCTTTCAAGAGAAAACTATCCTGTGCATTCCCATTTGAGGCTAAACACTTAGACAAAGAGGCAACACCAAAGCTTTTTGAGTTACAACGTGTTGTTTTTAAAAAAACAAGATAATTTCGCACGATGCTGGATTTCCTTACAACATGGTTTTCTGACAAATTTTGACAAAAGAAAATTATTCTGTTGGTTCTCTTTTGAAGCTTCATGTTTAGACGTGCACGCCACACCTAATCCTTTCGAGTTACCACGTGTTGTTTAGGAGATACAAGCTAATTTTGTAAGATGCTTTATTTCTTCTCGTAAAGTGTGTCCAATACGTACGTATTTGTCTTTACTCTGCAACACTGTATTTCCTTATAACGTGGTATTCTTACATATTCTTTCGAGAGAAAACTCTCTTGTGCGTTCCCTTTTGAGGCTACACACTTAGACATACAGGCAACACCAAAGCTTTTCAAGTTACAACGTGTTGTTTATGAAAAACAAGATAATTTCGCACGATGCTAGATTTCCTTAAAACGTGGTTTTCTGACAAATTTTAATGAAAGAAAGTTCTCCTTTGCGTTGTCTTTTGAGGCTACAGGTTTAGACGTACACGCCACACCAAATCTTTTCGAGTTATAACTTGTTGTTTAGGAGATACAAGCAAATTTTTTTCGATGCGTTATTTCTTCTTGTAAAGTGTGTCCAAAACGTACTTAATTGTCTTTACTCTGCAACACTGTATTTCCTTATAACGTTGTATTCTTACATATTCTTTCGAGGGAAACCTCTCCTGTGCGTTCTCTTTTGGGGTACACGCTTAGACATACACGCAACGCCAAAGCTTTTCGAGTTACAACGTGTTGTTTAGGAAAAACAAGATAATTTCGCATGATGCGAGATTTCCATAAAACGTGGTTTTCTGAAAAATTTTTACGAAAGAAAGATCTCCTGTGGGTTCTTTTTGAGGCTCTACGTGTAGGGGTATGAGCCACACCAAATCCTTTCGAGTTACAACGTGTTGTTTAGGAGATACAAGCTAATTTAGTACGATGCGTTATTTCTTCACTTAAAATGTTTCCAATACGTACTTAATTGTCTTTACTCTGCAACACTATATTTGCCTATAACGTGCTATTCTTACATATTCTTTCGAGAGAAAACTGTCCTGTGCAATCTCATTTGAGGCTACAAGCTTAGACATACACGCAACACCAAAGCTTTTCAAATTACAACGTGTTGTTTAGGAAAAACAAGATAATTTCGCACGATGCGAGATTTCCGTAAAACGTGGTTTCTGACAAATTTTGATGAAAGAAAATTCTCCTGCGGGTTCTCTTTTGAGACTACACATTTAGACATACACGTGACGCCAAATCTTTTCGAGTTACAACGTATTGTTTAGGAGACACAAGTTAATTTTGTACGATGCGTTATTACTTCTCGTAAAGTGTTTACAATATGTACTTATTTGTCTTTACTCTGCAAAATTGTATTTCCTTATAACATGGTATTATTACATATTCTTTCGAGGGAAAACTCTCCTGTGCCTTCTCTTTTGAGGCTCCATCCTTACACATACACGCAACACCAAAGCTTTTCGAGTTACAACATGTTGTTTAGGAAAAAGGAGATGATTTTGCAAGATGCGGGATTAGCTTAAAACGTGGTTTTCTGAAAAATTTTGACGAAAGAAAATTCTCCTCTGTGTTCTCTTTTGAGGCTACATATTTAGACATACATGCCACACCAAATCTTTTCGAATTACAACGTGTTGTTTAGGAGATACAAGCTAATTTTGTACAATGCCTTAATTCTTCTCGTAAAGTGTTTCCGATATGTACGTATTTATCTTTACTCTGCAACACTGTATTTCCTTAAAACGTGGTTTTCTTACATATTCTTTCGAGAGAAAACTATCCTGTGCATTCCCTTTTGAGGCTACACACTTAGACATACAGGTAACACCAAAGCTTTTCGAGTTACAACGTGTTGTTTATGAAAAACAAGATAATTTCGCACGATGCGGGATTTCCTTAAAACGTGGTTTTCTGACAAATTTTGACGAAAGAAAATTCTCCTGTGGCTTCTCTTTTGAGGCTTCACGTTTAGACGTGCACGCCACACCAAATCCTTTCGAGTTACCACGTGTTGTTTAGGAGATACAAGCTAAATTTGTACGATGCGTTATTTCTTCTCATAAAGTGTTTCCAATACGTACATATTTGTCTTTACTCTGCAACACTGTATTTCCTTATAACGTGGTATTCTTACATATTCTGTCGCGAGAAAACTATCCTGTGCATTCCCTTTTGAGGCTACACAATTAGACATACAGGCAACACCAAAACTTTTCGAGTTACAACGTGTTGTTTATGAAAAACAAGATAATTTCGCACGATGCGGGATTTCCGTAAAAAGTGGTGTTCTGACAAATTTTGACGAAAGAAAATTCTCCTGTTGGTTCTCTTTTGAGGCTACACGTTTAGACGTGCACGCCACACCAAATCTTTTCGAGTTACCACGTGTTGTTTAGGAGATACAAGCTAATTTTTTATGAAGCGTTATTTTTTCTCATAAAGTGTTTCCAAAAAGTATGTATTTGTCTTTACTCTGCAACACTGTATTTCCTTATAACGTTGTATTCTTACATGTTCTTTCGAGAGAAAAATCTCCTGTGCGTTCTCTTAAGTGGCTACACGCATAGACATACACGTAATACCAAAGCTTTGCGAGTTACAACGTGTTGTTTGGGAAAAGCAAGATAATTTTCACGATGCTGGATATCCTTAAAACTTGGTTTTCTGACAAATTTTAACGAAAGAAAGTTCTCCTGTGCGTTGTCTTTTGAGGCTACAGGTTTAGACGTACACGCCACACCAAATCTTTTCGAGTTATAACGTGTTGTTTAGGAGATACAAGCAAATTTTTTACGATGCGTTACTTCTTCTCCTAAAGTGTTTCCAATATGTACTTATTTGTCTTTACTCTGCAACACTGTATTTCCTTATAACGTGGTATTCTTACATATTCTTTCGAGAGAAAACTCTCCTGTGCATTCTCTTTTGAGGCTACACGCTTAGACAAACACTCAACACCAAAGCTTTTCGAGTTACACCGTGTTGTTTAGGAAAAACAAGATAATTTTGCACGATGCGAGATTTCCTTAAAACGTGTTTTCTGACAAATTTTGTTGAAAGAAAATTCTCCTGTGAGTTCCCTTTTGAGGCTACACGTTTAGACGTACACGTCACACCAAATCTTTTCGAGTTACAACGTGTTGTTTAGGAGATACAAGCTAATTTTTTACGATGCGTTATTTCTTCTCGTAAAATGTGTCCAATACGTACTTATTTGTCTTTACTCTGCCACATTGTATTTCCTTATAACGTGGTATTCTTACATATTCTTTCAAGAGAAAACTCTCCTGTGCGTTCTCTTTTGAGGCTACACGCTTAGACATACACGCAGCACCAAAGCTTTCCGAGTTACAACGTGTTGTTTAGGAAAAACAAGATAATTTCCACGATGCGGGATTTCCATAAAACGTGGTTTTCTGACAAATTTTGACGAAAGAAAATTCTCCTGTGAGTTCTCTTTCGAGGCTACACGTTTAGACGTACACGCCACACCAAATCTTTTCGAGTTACATCGTGTTGTTTAGGAGATACAAGCTAATTTTGTACGATGCGTTATTACTTCTCGTAAAGTGTTTCCAATATATACGTATTTGTCTTTACTCTGCAACACTGTATTTCCTTATAACGTGGTATTCTTATATATTCTTTCTAGAGAAATCTCTCCTGTGCATTCTCTTTTGAGGCCACAAGTTTATACATACACGCAACACCAAAGCTTTTGGAGTTACGAAGTGTTGTGTAGGAAAAACAAGATAATTTCGCACAATGCGGGATTTCCTTAATACGTGGATTCTGACAAATTTTGACGAAAGAAAATTCTCCTGTGTGTTCTCTTTTGAGGCTACATATTTAGACGTACACGCCACACCAAATGTTTTCGAATTACAACGTATTGTTTAGGAGATACAAGCTAATTTTGTACAATGCGTTAATTCTTCTCGTAAAGTGTTTCCAATACGTACATATTTGTCTTTACTCTGCAACACTGTATTTCTTAAAACGTGGTTTTCTTACATATTCTTTCAAGAGAAAACTATCCTGTGCATTCCCTTTTGAGGCTACATACTTAGACATACAGGCAACAACAAAGCTTTTCGAGTTACAACGTGATGTTTATGAAAAACAAGATAATTTCGCACGATGCGGGATTTCCTTAAAACGTGGTTTTCTGACAAATTTTGACGAAAGAAAATTCTCCTGTGGGTTCTCTTTTGAGGCTTCACGTTTAGACGTGCACGCCACACGAAATCCTTTCGAGTTACCACATGTTGTTTAGGAGATACAAGCTAATTTTGTACGCTGCGTTATTTCTTCTCATAAAGTGTTTCCAATACGTACGTATTTGTCTTTACTCTGCAACACTGTATTTCCTTATAACGTGGTATTCTTACATATTCTGTCGAGAGAAAACTATCCTGTACGTTCCCTTTTGAGGCTACACACTTAGACATACAAGCAACACCAAAACCTTTCGAGTTACAACGTGTTGTTTATGAAAAACTAGATAAGTTCACACGATGTGGGATTTCCTTAAAACGTGGTGTTCTGACAAATTTTGACGAAAGAAAATTCTCCTGTTGGTTCTCTTTTGAGGCTACACGTTTAGACGTGCACGCCACACCAAATCTTTTCGAGTTACCACGTGTTGTTTAGGAGATACAAGGTAATTTTTTACGATGCATTATTTGTTCTCGTAAAGTGTTTCCAATAAGTACGTATTTGTCTTTACTCTGCAACACTGTATTTCCTTATAACGTTGTATTCTTACATGTTCTTTCGAGAGAAAAATCTCCTGTGCCTTCTCTTAAGTGGCTACACGCATAGACATACACGCAGCACCAAAGCTTTTCGAGTTACAACGAGTTGTTTAGGAAAAACAAGATAATTTTGCACGATGCGGGATATCCTTAAAACGTGGTTTTCTGACAAATTATGACGAAAGAAAGTTCTCCTGTGGGTTCTCTTTTGAGGCTACACGTTTAGACGTATGAGCCACACCAAATCTTTTCGAGTTACAACGTGTTGTTTACGAGATACAAGCAAATTTTTTACGATGCGTTATTTCTTCTCCTAAAGTGTTTCCAATATATACTTATTTGTCTTTACTCTGCAACACTATATTTCCTTATAACGTGGTATTCTTACATATTCTTTCGAGAGAAAACTCTCCTGTGCATTCTCTTTTGAGGCTACACGCTTAGACAAACACTCAACACCAAAGCTTTTCGAGTTACACCGTGTTGTTTAGTAAAAACAAGATAATTTTGCACGATGCGAGATTTCCTTAAAACGTGTTTTCTGACAAATTTTGATGAAAGAAAATTCTCCTGTGAGTTCTCTTTTGAGGGTACATGTTTAGACGTACATGTCACACCAAATCTTTTCGAGTTACAACGTGTTGTTTAGGAGATACAAGCTTATTTTTTACGATGCGTTACTTCTTCTCATAAATTGTGTCCAATACTTACTTATTTGTCTTTACTCTGCAACACTGTATTTCCTTATAACGCGGTATTCTTACATATTCTTTCGAGAGAAAACTCTCCTGTGCGTTCTCTTTTGAGGCTACACGCTTAGACATACACGCAGCACCAAAGCTTTTCGAGTAACAACGTGTTGTTTAGGAAAAAACAAGATAATTTCCACGATGCGGGATTTCCATAAAACGTGGTTTTCTGACAAATTTTGACGAAAGAAAATACTCCTGTAAGTTCACTTTTGAGGCTACACGTTTAGACGTACAGGCCACACCAAGTCTTTTCGAGTTACATCGTGTTGTTTAGGAGATACAAGCTAATTTTGTACGATGCGTTATTTCTTCTAGTAAAGTGTTTCCAATATATACGTATTTGTCTTTACTCTGCAACACTGTATTTCCATATAACGTGGTATTCTTATATATTCTTTCGAGAGAAAACTCTCCTGTGCGTTATCTTTTGAGGCCACACGTTTAGACATACACGCAACACCAAAGCTTTTCGAGTTACAATGTGTTGTTTAGGAAAAACAAGATAATTTCGCACAATGCGGGATTTCCTTAAAACGTGGTTTTCTGTCAAATTTTGACGAAAGAAAATTCTCCTGTGGGTTCTCTTTTGAGGCTACACGTTTCAACTTACACGTCACACCAAATCCTTCGAGTTACAACGTTTTGTTTAGGAAATACAAGCTAATTTTGTACGATGTATTATTCCTTCTCGTAAAGTGTTTCCAATAAGTAAGTATCTGTCTTTACTCTGCAACACTGTATTTCCTTATAACGTGGTATTCTTACATATTCTTTCGAGAGAATACTCTACTGTGCATTCTCTTTTGAGGCTACATGCTTAGACATACACGCAACACCAAAGCTTTTCGAGTTACAACGTGTTGTTTAGGAAAAACAAGATAATTCTCATGATGCAGGACTTCCTTAAAACGTGGTTTTCTGAAAAAATTTTGACCAAAGAAAATTCTACTGTGGGTTCTCTTTTGAGGCTACGCATTTAGATGTAAACACCACACCAAATATTTTCGAGTTACAACGTGTTGGTTACACCAAAGCTTTTCGAGTTACAACGTGTTGTTTAGGAAAAACAAGATAATTTCGCACGATGCGGGATTTCCTTAAAACGTGGTTTTCCGACATATTTTGACGAAAGAAAATTCTCCTGTGGGTTCTCTTTTGAGGCTACACGTTTCAACGTACACGCCACACAAAATCTTTTCGCGTTACACCGTGTTGTTTACGAAATACAAGCTAATTTTGTATGATGTATTGTTCCTTCTCGTAAAGTGTTTCCAATATGTATGTATCTGTCTTTACTGTGCAACACTGTATGTCCTTATAATGTGGTATTCTTACATATTCTTTCGAGAGAATACTCTCCTGTGCGTTCTCTTTTGAGGCTACACGCTTAGACATACATGCAAAACCAAAGCTTTTCGAGTTACAACGTGTTATTTAGGAAAAACAAGATAATTTCGCACGATGCGGGATTTCCATAAAATGTGGTTTTCTGAAAAAATTTTGACCAACGAAAATTCTCCTGTGGGTTCTCCTTTGAGGCTACACCTTTAGATAAACACCACACCAAATCCTTTTGAGTTACAACGTGTTGTTTAGGAGATACAAGCTATTTTTTTACCATGTGTTATTTCTTCTCGTAAAGTGTTTCCAATACATACATATTTGTCTTTACTCTGCAACACTGTTTTTCCATATAACGTGGAATAACAAATAGTACAAAATTAGCTTGTATCTCCTAAACAACACGTTATAACTCAAAAGGTTTTGGTGTGGCCTGTACGTCTAAACGTGTACCCTCAAAAGAGAACCCATGTTTTAAGGAAATCCCGCATCGTGCGCAATTATCTTCTTTTTCCTAAACAACACGTTTTAACTCGAAAAGCTTTGGTGTTGCGTGTATGTCTAAGCGTGTAGCCTCAAAAAAGAACGCACAAAAGAGTTTTCTCTCGAAAGAGTATGTAAGAATACCACTTTATAAGGAAATACAGTGTCGCAGAGTAAAGGCAAATACATACGTATTGGAAACACTTTACGAGAAGAAATAACGCAACGTACAAAATTAGCTTGTATCTCCTAAACAACACGTTGTAACTCGAAAAGATTTGGTGTGGCCTGTACGTCTAAACGTGTAGCCTCAAAAGAGAACCCACAGGAGAATTTTCTTTCGTCAAAATTTGTCAGAAAACCACGTTTTAAGGAAATCCCGCTTTAAGGAAATCCTAAACAACACGTTGTAACTCGAAAAGCTTTGGTGTTGCGTGTATGTTTAAGTGTGTAGCCTCAAAAGAGAACGCACAGGAGAGTTTTTTCTCGATAGAATTTGTAAGGATACCACGTTATAAGGAAATACAGTGTTGCAGAATAAAGACAAATACGTAAGTATTGGAAACACATAAACTTACGAGATGAAATAAAGCATCGTACAAAATTAGCTTGTATCTCCTAAACAACACGTGGTAACTCAAAAAGATTTGGTGTGGCGTGCACGTCTAAATGTGTAGCCTCAACAGAGAACACACAGGAGAATTTTCTTACGTCAAAATTTGTCAGAAAACCACTTTTTAAGGAAATCCCGCATCGTGGGAAATTATCTTGTTTTTCCTAATCAACACGTTGTAACTCGAAAAGCTTTGGTGGTGCATGTATGTCTAAGCGTGTAGCCTCCAAAGAGAACGCACAGGATAGTTTTCTCTCGAAAGAATATGTAAGAATACCACGTTATAAGGAGATACAGTGTTGCAGAGTATAGACAAATATGTACTTATTGGAAACACTTTACGAAAAGAAATAACGCATCATGCAAACTTAGCTTGTATCTCCTAAACAACACGTTGTAACTCGAAAAGATTTGGCTTGGCGTGAACGACTAAACGTGTAGCCTCAAAGGAGAACCCACAGGAGAGCTTTCTTTCGTCAAAATTTGTCAGAAAACCACGTTTTAAGGAAATCCTGCATCCTGCGAAATTATCTTGTTTTTCCTAAACAACATGTTGTAACTCGAAAAGCTTTGGTGTGGCGTATATGTCTAAGCGTGTAGCCTCAAAAGAGAACGCACAGGAGAGTTTTCTCCCGAAAGAATATGTAGGAATACCACGTTATAAGGAAATACAGTGTTGCAGAGTAAAGACAAATAAATACTTATTGGAAACACATAAACTTTACGAGAAGAAATAAGACATAGTACAAAATTAGCTTGTATATCCTAAACAACACGTTATAACTCGAAAGGATTTGGTGTTGCGTGTATGTCTAAGCATGTAGCCTCAAAAGACAATGCACAGGAGAGTTTTCTCTCGAAAGAATATGTAAGAATACCACGTTATAAGGAAACATATTGCTGCAGAGTAAAGACAAATACATACGTTTTGGAAACACATTAAACGAAGAAATAACGCATGGTACAAAATTAGCTTGTATCTCCGAAACAACACGTGGTAACTCAAAAAGATTTGGTGTGGCGTGCACATCTAAACGTGTAGCCTCAAAAGAGAACCCACAGTACAATTTTCTTTCGTCAAAATTTGTCAGAAAACCATGTTTTAAGGAAATCCCGCATCGTGCGAAATTATCTTGTTTTTCCTAATCAACACGTTGTAACTCGAAAGGTTTTGGTGGTGCGTGTATGTCTAAGCGTGTAGCCTCCAAAGAGAACGCACAGGATAGTTTCTCTCGAAAGAATATGTAAGAATACCACGTTATAAGGAAATACAGTGTTCCAGAGTATAGACAAATATGTACTTATTGGAAACACTTTAGGAGAAGAAATAACGCATCATGTAAAAGTACCTTGTATCTCCTAAACAACACGTTGTAACTCGACAAGATTTGGTGTGGCGTGTATGTCTAAACGTGTAGCTTCAAAAGAGAACCCACAGGAGAGTTTTCTTTCGTCAAAATTTGTCAGAAAACCACGTTTAAGGAAATACAGCATCACGCGAAATTATCTTGTTTATCCTAAACATGTTGTAACTCGAAAAGCTTTGGTGGTGCGTTTATGTCTAAGCATGTAACCTCAAAAGAGAACGCATAGGAGAGTTTTCTTCCGAAAGAATATGTAGGAATACCACGTTATAAGGAAATACAGTGTTGCAGAGTAATGACAAATATATACTTATTGGAAACACTTAAGCTTTATGAGAACAAATAACACATAGTAAAAAATTAGCTTGTATCTCCTAAACAACACGTTATAACTCGAAAGGATTTGGTGTGGCGTGTACGTCTAAACGTGTAGTCTCAAAAGAGAACCCACAGGAGATTTTTCTTTCGTCAAAATTTGTCAGAAAACCACGTTTTAAGGAAATCCCGCATCAAGCGAAATTATCTTGTTTTTCCTAAACAACACGTTGTAACTCGAAAAGCTTTGGTGTTGGGTGAATGTCTAAGCGTGTAGCCTCCAAAGAGAACGCACAGGAGAGTTTTCTCTTGAAAGAATATGTAAGAATATCACGTTATAAGGAAATACAGTGTGGCAGAGTAGAGGCAAGTACATACGTATTGTAAACACTTAAACTTTACGAGAAGAAATAATTCATCGTAAAAAAATTAGCTTGTATCTCCTAAACAACAAGTTGTAACTCAAAAAGATTTGGTGTGGCGTGTACGTCTAAACGTGTAGCCTCAAAAGAGAACGCACAGGGGAGTTTTCTCCAGAAAGAATATGTAGGAATACCACGTTATAAGGAAATACAGTGTTGCAGAGTAAAGACAAATACATACTTATTGGAAACAGTTAAGCTTTACGAGAAGAAATAACACATAGTACAAAAGTAGCTTATATATCCTAAACAACACGTTATAACTCGATAGGATTTGGTGTGGCGTGTACATCTAAACGTGTAGCCTCAAAAGAGTACCCACAGGAGAATTTTCTTTCGTCAAAAGTTTTCAGAAAACCACGTTTTAAGGGAATCCCGCATCATGTGAAATTATCTTGTTTTTCCTAAACAACACGTTGTAACTCGAAAAGCTTTGGTGTTGCGTGAATGTCTAAGCGTGTAGCCTCCAAAGAGAACGCACAGGAGAGATTTCTCTCGAAAGAATATGTAAGAATACCATGTTATAAGGAAATACAGTGTGGCAGAGTAAAGTAAAATATGTACGTAATGGAAGCACTTTATGAGAGAAATAACGCATCTTGCAAAATTAGCTTGTATGTCCTAAACAACACGTTGTGACTCGAAAAAATTTGATGTGGCCTGTACGTCTAAAAGTGTAGCCTCAAAAGAGAACCCACAGGAGAGTTTTCTTTCATCAAAATTTGTCAGAAAACCACGTATTAAGGAAATCCTGCATCGTGCAAAATTATCTTGTTTTTCCTAATCAACACGTTGTAACTCGAAAAGCTTTGGTGGTGCGTGTATGTCTAAGCGTGTAGCCTCCAAAGAGAATGCACAGGATAGTTTTCTCTCAAAGAATATGTAAGAATACCACGTTATAAGGAAATACAATGTTGCAGAATTTAGACAAATATGTACTTATTGGAAACACTTTAGGAGAAGAAATAACGCATCATGCAAAATTAGCTCGTATCTCCTAAACAACACGTTTTAACTCGACAAGATTTGGTGTGGCGTGTATGTCTAAAGGTGTAGCCTCAAAAGAGAACCCACAGGAGAGTTTTCATTCGTCAAAATTTGTCAGAAAACCACGTTTTAAGGAAATACCGCATCGTGCGAAATTATCTTGTTTTTCCTAAACAACATGTTGTAACTCGAAAAGCTTTGGTGTTGCGTGTATGTCTAAGCATGTAGCCTCAAAGAGAAGGCACAGGAGAGTTTTCTTCCGAAAGAATACGTAGGAATACCACGTTATAAGGAAATACATTGTTGCAGAGAAAAGACAAATGCATACTTATTGGAAACACTTAAGCTTTACGAGAGGAAATAACACATAGTAAAAATTAGTTTGTATATCCTAAACAACAAGTTATAACTTGAAAAGATTAGGTGTGGCGTGTACGTCTAAACGTGTAGCCTCAAAAGAGAACCCACAGGAGAATTTTCTTTCATCAATATTTGTCAGAAAACCACGTTTTAAGGAAATCCCGCATCATGCGAAATTATCTTGTTTTCCTAAACAACACGTTGTAACTCGAAAAGCTTTGGTGTTGCGTGTATGTCTAAGCGTGTAGCCTCAAAAGAGAACGCACAGGAGAGTTTTCTTCCAAAAGAATATGTAGGAATACCACGTTATATGGAAATACAGTGTTGCAGAGTAAAGACAAATGCATTCTTATTGGAAACACTTAAGTTTTACGAGAAGAAATAACACATAGTAAATATTAGTTGGTATATCCTAAACAACACGTTATAACTCGGAAGGATTTGGTGTGGCGTGTACGTCTAAACGTGTAGCCTCAAAAGCGAACCCACAGAAGAATTTTCATTCATCAAAATTTGTCAGAAAACCACGTTTTAAGGAAATCCCGCATCATGCGAAATTATCTTGTTTTTCCTAAACAACACGTTGTAACTCGAAAAGCTTTGGTGTTGCGTGAATATCTAAGCGTGTAGCCTCCAAAGAGAACGCACAGGAGAGTTTTCTCTCGAAAGAATATGTAAGAATACCACGTTATAAGGAAATACAGTGTTGCAGAGTAGAGGCAAATATATACATATTGGAAACACTTAAACTTTAAGAGAAGAAATAATTCATCGTTAAAAAATAAGCTTGTACCTCCTAAACAACAAGTTGTAACTCAAAAAGATTTGGTGTGGCGTGTACGTCTAAACGTGTAGCCTCAAAAGAGAACGCACAGGTGAGTTTTCTCCCGAAAGAATATGTAGGAACACTACGTTATAAGGAAATACAGTGTTGCAGAGTAAAGACAAATGCATACTTATTGGAAACACTTAAGCTTTACGAGAGGAAATAACACATAGTAAAAATTAGTTTGTATATCCTAAGAAAGAAAGTTCTCCTGTGCGTTGTCTTTTGAGGCTACAGGTTTAGACATACACGCCACACCAAATCTTTTCGAGTTATAACGTGTTGTTTAGGAGATACAAGCAAATTTTTTACGATGCGTTATTTCTTCTCCTAAAGTGTTTCCAATATGTACTTATTTGTCTTTACTCTGCAACACTGTATTTCCTTATAACGTGGTATTCTTACATATTCTTTCGAGAGAAAACTCTCCTGTGCATTCTCTTTTGAGGCTACACGCTTAGACAAACACTCAACACCAAAGCTTTTCGAGTTACACCGTGTTTTTTAGGAAAAACAAGATAATTTTGCACGATGCGAGATTTCCTTAAAACGTGTTTTCTGACAAATTTTGATGAAAGAAAATTCTCCTGTGAGTTCCCTTTTGAGGCTACACGTTTAGACGTACACGTCACACCAAATCTTTTCGAGTTACAACGTGTTGTTTAGGAGATACAAGCTAATTTTTTACGATGCGTTATTTCTTCTCGTAAAATGTGTCCAATACGTACTTATTAGTCTTTACTCTGCAACACTGTATTTCCTTATAACGTGGTATTCTTACATATTCTTTCGAGAGAAAACTCTCCTGTGCGTTCTCTTTTGAGGCTACACGCTTAGACATACACGCAGCACCAAAGCTTTCCGAGTTACAACGTGTTGTTTAGGAAAAACAAGATAATTTCCACGATGCGGGATTTCCATAAAACGTGGTTTTCTGACAAATTTTGACGAAAGAAAATTATCCTGTGAGTTCTCTTTTGAGGCTACACGTTTAGACATACACGCCACACCAAATCTTTTCGAGTTACATCGTGTTGTTTAGGAGATACAAGCTAATTTTGTACGATGCGTTATTACTTCTCGTAAAGTGTTTCCAATACCTACTTATTTGTCTTTACTCTGCAACACTGTATTTCCTTATAACGTGGTATTCTTATATATTCTTTCGAGAGAAATCTCTCCTGTGCATTCTCTTTTGAGGCCACTCGTTTAGACATACACGCAACACCAAAGCTTTTCGAGTTACGAAGTGTTGTGCAGGAAAAACAAGATAATTTCGCACAATGCGGGATTTCCTTAATACGTGGATTCTGACAAATTTTGACGAAAGAAAATTCTCCTGTGTGTTCTCTTTTGAGGCTACATATTTAGACGTACACGCCACACCAAATCTTTTCGAATTACAACGTATTGTTTAGGAGATACAAGCTAATTTTGTACAATGCGTTAATTCTTCTCGTAAAGTGTTTCCAATACGTACATATTTGTCTTTACTCTGCAACACTGTATTTCTTAAAACGTGGTTTTCTTACATATTCTTTCAAGAGAAAACTATCCTGTGCATTCCCTTTTGAGACTACACACTTAGACATACAGGCAACAACAAAGCTTTTCGAGTTACAACGTGTTGTTTATGAAAAACAAGATAATTTCGCACGATGCGGGATTTCCTTAAAACGTGGTTTTCTGACAAATTTTGACGAAAGAAAATTCTCCTGTGGGTTCCCTTTTGAGGCTTCACGTTTAGACGTGCACGCCACACCAAATCCTTTCGAGTTACCACATGTTGTTTAGGAGATACAAGCTAATTTTGTACGCTGCGTTATTTCTTCTCATAAAGTGTTTCCAATACGTACGTATTTGTCTTTACTCTGCAACACTGTATTTCCTTATAACGTGGTATTCTTACATATTCTGTTGAAAGAAAACTATCCTGTGCGTTCCCTTTTGAGGCTACACACTTAGACATACAGGCAACACCAAAACTTTTCGAGTTACAACGTGTTGTTTATGAAAAACAAGATAATTTCGCACGATGCGGGATTTCCGTAAAAAGTGGTGTTCTGACAAATTTTGACGAAAGAAAATTCTCCTATTGGTTCTCTTTTGAGGCTACACGTTTAGACGTGCACGCCACACCAAATCTTTTCGAGTTACCACGTGTTGTTTAGGAGATACAAGCTAATTTTTTACGATGCGTTATTTCTTCTCGTAAAGTGTTTCCAATAAGTACGTATTTGTCTTTACTCTGCAACACTGTATTTCCTTATAACGTTGTATTCTTACATGTTCTTTCGAGAGAAAAATCTCCTGTGCCTTCTCTTAAGTGGCTACACGCATAGACATACATGCAGCACCAAAGCTTTTCGAGTTACAACGTGTTGTTTAGGAAAAACAAGATAATTTTGCACGATGCGGGATTTCCTTAAAACGTGGTTTTCTGACAAATTTTGACGAAAGAAAGTTCTCCTGTGGGTTCTCTTTTGAGGCTACACGTTTAGACGTATGAGCCACACCAAATCTTTTCGAGTTACAACGTGTTATTTACGAGATACAAGCAAATTTTTTACGATGCGTTATTTCTTCTCCTAAAGTGTTTCCAATATGTACTTATTTGTCTTTACTCTGCAACACTGTATTTCCTTATAACGTGGTATTCTTACATATTCTTTCGAGAGAAAACTCTCCTGTGCGTTCTCTTTTGAGGCTACACGCTTAGACAAACACTCAACTCCAAAGATTTTCGAGTTACACCGTGTTGTTTAGTAAAAACAAGATAATTTTGCACGATGCGAGATTTCCTTAAAACGTGTTTTCTGACAAATTTGATGAAAGAAAATTCTCCTGTGAGTTCTCTTTTGAGGGTACATGTTTAGACGTACATGTCACACCAAATCTTTGCGAGTTACAACGTGTTGTTTAGGAGATACAAGCTAATTTTTTACGATGCGTTATTTCTTCTCATAAATTGTGTCCAATACTTACTTATTTGTCTTTACTCTGCAACACTGTATTTCCTTATAACGCGGTATTCTTACATATTCTTTCGAGAGAAAACTCTCCTGTGCGTTCTCTTTTGAGGCTACACGCTTAGACATACACGCAGCACCAAAGCTTTTAGAGTTACAACGTGTTGTTTAGGAAAAACAAGATAATTTCTACGATGCGGGATTTCCATAAAACGTGGTTTTCTGACAAATTTTGACGAAAGAAAATACTCCTGTAAGTTCACTTTTGAGGCTACACGTTTAGACGTACACGCCACACCAAATCTTTTCGAGTTACATCGTTTTGTTTAGGAGATACAAGCTAATTTTGTACGATGCGTTATTTCTTCTCGTAAAGTGTTTCCAATACATACGTATTTGTCTTTACTCTGCAACACTGTATTTCCTTATAACGTGGTATTCTTATATATTCTTTCGAGAGAAAACTCTCCTGTGCGTTATCTTTTGAGGCCATACGTTTAGACATACATGCAAGACCAAAGCTTTCGAGTTACAATGTGTTGTTTAGGAAAAACAAGATAATTTCGCACAATGCGGGATTTCCTTAAAACGTGGTTT
Organism: Apodemus sylvaticus; assembly: GCF_947179515.1. NCBI lineage: Eukaryota > Metazoa > Chordata > Mammalia > Rodentia > Muridae > Apodemus > Apodemus sylvaticus. The sequence continues at coordinate 705,591 of NW_026263372.1, forward strand.
TCTGACAAATTTTGACGAAAGAAAATTCTCCTGTGGGTTCTCTTTTGAGGCTACACGGTTCAACTTACACGTCACACCAAATCCTTCAAGTTACAAGGTGTTGTTTAGGAAATACAAGCTAATTTTGTACGATGTATTATTCCTTCTCGTAAAGTGTTTCCAATAAGTAAGTATCTGTCTTTACTCTGCAACACTGTATTTCCTTATAACGTGGTATTCTTACATATTCTTTCGAGAGAATACTCTACTGTGCATTCTCTTTTGAGGCTACATGATTAGACATACACGCAACACCAAAGCTTTTCGAGTTACAACGTGTTGTTTAGGAAAAACAAGATAATTTCGCATGATGCAGGACTTCCTTAAAACGTGGTTTTCTGAAAAAATTTTGACCAAAGAAAATTCTCCTGTGGGTTCTCTTTTGAGGCTACGCATTTAGATGTAAACACAACACCAAATATTTTCGAGTTACAACGTGTTGTTTACACCAAAGCTTTTCGAGTTACAACGTGTTGTTTAGGAAAAACAAGATAATTTCGCACGATGCGGGATTTCCTTAAAACGTGGTTTTCCGACATATTTTGACGAAAGAAAATTCTCCTGTGGGTTCTCTTTTGAGGCTACACGTTTCAACGTACACGCCACACAAAATCTTTTCGCGTTACACCGTGTTGTTTAGGAAATACAAGCTAATTTTGTATGATGTATTATTCCTTCTCATAAAGTGTTTCCAATATGTATGTATCTGTCTTTACTGTGCAACACTGTATGTCCTTATAACGTGGTATTCTTACATATTCTTTCAAGAGAATACTCTCCTGTGCGTTCTCTTTTGAGGCTACACGCTTAGACATACATGCAAAACCAAAGCTTTTCGAGTTACAACGTGTTGTTTAGGAAAAACAAGATAATTTCGCATGATGCGGGATTTCCAGAAAAAGTGGTTTTCTGAAAAAATTTTGACCAACGAAAATTCTCCTGTGGGTTCTCTTTTGAGGCTACACCTTTAGATAAACACCACACCAAATCCTTTTGAGTTACAACGTGTTGTTTAGGAGATACAAGCTAATTTTTTACCATGTGTTATTTCTTCTCGTAAAGTGTTTCCAATACGTACATATTTGTCTTTACTCTGCAACACTGTTTTTCCATATAACGTGGAATAACAAATAGTAAAAAATTAGCTTGTATCTCCTAAACAACACGTTATAACTCGAAAGGATTTGGTGTGGCTTGTACGTCTAAACGTGTACCCTCAAAAGAGAACCCACGTTTTAAGGAAATCCCGCATCGTGCGCAATTATCTTCTTTTTCCTAAACAACACGTTTTAACTCGAAAAGCTTTGGTGTTGCGTGTATGTCTAAGCGTGTAGCCTCAAAAGAGAACGCACAGGAGAGTTTTCTCTCGAAAGAGTATGTAAGAATACCACTTTATAAGGAAATACAGTGTCGCAGAGTAAAGGCAAATACATACGTATTGGAAACACTTTACGAGAAGAAATAACGCAACGTACAAAATTAGCTTGTATCTCCTAAACAACACATTGTAACTCGAAAAGATTTGGTGTGGCCTGTACGTCTAAACGTGTAGCCTCAAAAGAGAACCCACAGGAGAATTTTCTTTCGTCAAAATTTTTCAGAAAACCACGTTTTAAGGAAATCCCGCTTTAAGGAAATCCTAAACAACACGTTGTAACTCGAAAAGCTTTGGTGTTGCTTGTATGTTTAAGCGTGTAGCCTCAAAAGAGAACGCACAGGAGATTTTTTTCTCGATAGAATTTGTAAGGATACCACGTTATAAGGAAATACAGTGTTGCAGAATAAAGACAAATACGTATGTATTGGAAACCCATAAATCCCGCATCATGCGAAATTATCTTGTTCTTCCTAAACAACACGTTGTAACTCGAAAAGCGTTGGTGTTGCGTATATGTCTAAGCGTGTAGCCTCAAATGAGAACGCACAGGAGAGTTTTCTCTTGAAAGAATATGTAAGAATACCACGTTGTAGAATAAAGACATATACTTACTTATTGGAAAAACTTTAGGAGAAGAAATAACGCATCGTACAAAATTAGCTTGTATCTCCTAAACAACACGTTGTAACTTAAAAAGATTTGGTGTGGCCTGTACGTCTAAACGTGTAGCCACAAAAGAGAACCCATAGAGGAATTTTCCTTGGTCAAAATTTGTCAGAAAACCACTTATTAAGGAAATCCCGCATCGTGCGTAATTATCTTGTTTTTCCTAAACAACACGTTGTAACTCGAAAAGCTTTGGTGTTGCGTGTATGTCTAAGTGCGTAGCCTCAAAGGGGAATGCCCAGGAGAGTTTTCTCTCGAAAGAATATGTAAGAATACCACGTTATAAGGAAATACAGTGTTGCAGAGTATAGACAAATACATACTTATTGGAAACACTTTACGAGAAGAAATAAAGCATCATGCAAAATTAGCTTGTATCTCCTAAGCAACACGTTGTAACTGGAAAAGATTTGGTGTGGTGTGTACGTCTAAACGTGTAGCCTCAAAAGAGAATCCACAGGAGAGTTTTCTTTGGTCAAAATTTGTCAAAAACCACGTTTTACGGAAATCCCACATCGTGCGAAAATATCTTGTTTTTCCTAAACAACACATTGTAACTCGAAAAGCTTTGGTGTTGCGTGTATTTCTAAGCGTGTAGCCTCAAAAGAGAACGCACAGGAGAGTTTTCTCCCGAAAGAATATGTAAGAATACCACGTTATAAGGAAATATAGTGTTGCAGAGTAAAGACAAATACATACTTATTGGAAACACTTAAACTTTACGAGAAGAAATAACACATAGTAAAAAATTAATTTGTATCTCCTAAACAACACGTTATAACTCGAAAGGATTTGGTGTGGCGTGTATGTCTAAACGTGTACCCTCAAAAGAGAACCCACAGGAGAATTTTCTTTCTTCAAAATTTGTCAGAAAACCACGTTTTAAGGAAATCCCGCATCATGCGAAATTATCTTGTTTTTCCTAAACAACACGTTGTAACTCGAAAAGCTTTGGTGTTGCGTGTATGTCTAGGCGTGTATGTCTAGGCGTGTAGCCTCCAAAGAGAACGCATAGGAGAGTTTACTGTCGAAAGAATATGTAAGAATACCACGTAATAAGGAAATACAGTGTTGCAGAGTAAAGGCAAATTCATACGTATTGGAAACACTTAAACTTTACGAGAAGAAATAAGGCATCATAAAAAAAATTAGCCTGTATCTCCTAAACAACACGTTGTAATTCAAAAAGATTTGGTGTGGTGTGTACGTCTAAACGTGTAGCCTTAATAGAGAACCCACAGGAGAATTTTCTTTCATCAAAATTTGTCAGAAAACCACGTTTTAAGGAAATCCCGCATCGTGGGAAATTATCTTGTTCTTCCTAAACAACACATTGTAACTCGAAAAACTTTGGTGTTGCGTGTATGTCTAAGCGTGTAGCCTCAAATGAGAACGCACAGGAGAGTTTTCTCTCGAAAGAATATGTAAGAATACCACGTTATAAGGAAATACAGTGTTGCAGAGTAAAGACATATTTTTACTTATTAGAAATACTTTCCGAGAAGAAATAACCTATCGTACAAAATTAGCTTGTATCTCCTAAACAACACGTTGTACCTTAAAAAGATTAGGTGTGGCCTGTACGTGTAAACGTGTAGCCTCAAAAGAGAACCCATAGGAGAATTTTCCTTGGTCAAAATTTGTCAGAAAACCACTTATTAAGGAAATCCCGCATCGCGCGAAATTATATTGTTTTTCCTAAACAACACGTTGTAACTCGAAAGGATTTGGTGTGGCGTGTACGTCTAAACGTGTAGCCTCAAAAGAGAACACACAGGACAATTTTCTTTCGTCAAAAATTTTCAGAAATCCACGTTTTAAGGAAATCCCGCATCGTGCGAAATTATGTTGTTTTTCCTAAACAACACATTGTAACTCGAAAAGCTTTGGTGTTGCGTGTATGTCTAAGCGTGTAGCCTCAAAAGAGAACACACAGGAGAGTTTTCTCGCGAAAGAATATGTAAGAATACCACGTTATAAGGGAATACAGTGTTGCAGAGTAAAGACAAATACGTATGTATTGGAAACCCATAAACTTTACGAGATGAAATAAAGCATCGTAAAAAATTAGCTAGTATCTCCTAAACAACACGTTGTAACCCGAAAAGATTTGGTGTGGTGTGTACGTCTAAACGTTTAGCCTCAAAAGAGAACACATAGGACAATTTTATTTCATCAAATTTTGTCAGAAAACCACGTTTTAAGGAAATCACGCATCGTGAGAAATTATCTAGATCTTCCTAAACAACACGTTTTAACTCGAAAAGCTTTGGTGTTGGGTGTATGTCTAAGCATGTAGCCCCAAAAGAGAAGGCAGAGGAGAGTTTTTTCTCGAAAGAATATGTAAGAATGACACGTTATAAGGAAATACAGTGTTGCAGAGTAAAGACAAATACTTATTTATTGGAAAAACTTTACAAGAAGAAATAACGCATCGTACAAAATTAGCTTGTATCGCCTAAACAACACGTTGTAACTTAAAAAAGATTTGGACTGGCCTGTACGTCTAAACGTGTAGTCTCAAAAGAGAACCCATAGGAGAATTTTCTTTGGTCAAAATATGTCAGAAAACCACGTATTAAGGAAATCCCTCATTGTGCGAAATTATCTGGTTTTTCCTAAACAACACGTTGTAACGCGAAAAGCTTTGGTGTTGCGTGTATGTCTAAGCGTGTAGCCTCAAAAAAGGATGCACAGGAGAGTTTTTTCTCGAAAGAATATGTAAGAATACCACGTTATAAGGAAATACAGTGTTGCAGACTAAAGCCAAATACGTACGTATTGGAAACACTTTACTAGAAGAAATAACGCATCGTACAAAATTAGCTTGTATCTCCTAAACAACACGTTGTAACTCGAAAAGATTTGGTGTGGCGTGTACGTCTAAACGTGTAGCCTCAAAAGAGAACCCACTGGAGAATTTTCTTTCGTCAAAATTTTTCAGAAACCACGTTTTAAGTAAATCCCGCATCGTGCGAAATTATCTTGTTTTTCCTAAACAACACGTTGTAACTCGAAAGCTTTGGTGTTGCGTGTATGTCTAAGCGTGTAGCCTCAAAAGAGAATGCACAGGAGAGTTTTTTCTTGATAGAATTTGTAAGGATACCACGTTATAAGGAAATACAGTGTTGCAGAATAAAGACAAATACGTATGTATTGGAAACCCATAAACTTTACGAGATGAAATAAATCATCGTACAAAATGAGCTTGTATCTCCTACACAACACGTTGTAACTCGAAAAGATTTGTTGTGGCGTGTACGTCTAAACATGTAGCCTCAAAAGAGAACCCACAGGAGAATTTTCTTTCATCAAAATTTGTCAGAAATCCACGTTTTAAGGAAATCCCGCATTGTGCGCAATTATCTTGTTTTTCATAAACAAAACATTGTAACTCTAAAAGCTTTGGTGTTGGGTGTATGTGCAAGTGTGTGGCCTCAAAAGAGAATGCACAGGAGAGTTTTCTCTCGAAAGAATATGTAAGAATACCACGTTATAAGGAAATACATTGCTGCAGAGTAGAGGCAAATACATACGTATTGGAAACATATTATGAGAAGAAATAATGCATGGTACAAAATTAGCTTGTATCTCCTAAACAACACGTGGTAACTCAAAAAGATTTGGTGTGGCGTGTACGTCTAAATGTGTAGCCTCAAAAGAGAACCCACAGGAGAATTTTCTTACATCAAAATTTGTCAGAAAACCACATTTTAAGGAAATCCCGCATCGTGCGAAATTATCTTGTTTTTCCTAATCAACACGTTGTAACTCGAAAAGCTTTTGTCTTGAGTGTATGTCTAAGCGTGTGGCCTCCAAAGAGAACGCACAGGATAGTTTTCTCTCGAAAGAATATGTAAGATACCATGTTATAAGGAAATACAGTTTTGCAGAGTAAAGACAAATACTTATTTATTGGAAAAACTTTACGAGAAGAAATAACGCATCATAAAAAATTAGCTTGTATCTCCTAAACAACACGATGTAACTCAAAATGATTTGGTTTGGCATGTACGTCTAAACGTGTAGCCTCAAAAGAGAACCCACAGGAGAATTTTCTTTTGCCAAATTTGTCAGAAAACCATGTTTTATGGAAATCCCGCATCATGTTAAATTATCTTGTTTTTCCTAAACAACACGTTGTACCTCGAAAAGATTTGGTGTTGTGTGAATGTCTAAGCGTGTAGCCTCAAAAGAGAATGCACAGAAGAGTTTTCTCTCGAAAGAACATGTAAGAATACAACATTATAAGGAAATACAGTTTTGCAGAGTAAAGACAAATACGTATGTATTTGAAACACTTTATGAGAAGAAATAACGCATCGTAAAAAATTAGTTTGTATCTCCTAAACAACACGTTGTAACTCGAAAAGATTTGGTGTGGCATGTACGTCTAAATGTGTAGCCTCAAAAGAGAACCCACAGGAGAATTTTCTTTCGTCAAAATTTGTCAGAAAACCACTTATTAAGGAAATCCCGAATCGTGCGAAACTATCTTGTTTTTCCTAAACAGCACATTGTAACTCGAAAATCTTTGGTGTTGCGTGTATGTCTAAGCATGTAGCCTCAAAAGAGAAATCACCGGAGAACTTTCTATCGAACGAGTATGTAAAAATACCACGTTATAAGGAAATACATTGTGACAAATTAAAAATAAATTAGTTCCTTTTGGAAACACTTAAACTTTACAAGAAGATATAAAGCATCGTAAAAAATTAGCTTGTATCTCCTAACCAACACGTTGTAACTCGAAAACATTTGGTGTGGCGTGTACGTCTAAACGTTTAGCCTCAAATGAAAACCCACAGGAGAATTTTCTTTCCTCAAAATTTGTCAGAAAACCACGTTTTAAGGAATTCCCGCATCGTGCGAAATTATCTTGTTTCTCCTAAACAACACGTTCTAACTCGAAATGCTTTGGTGTTGCGTGTATGTCTAAGCGTGTAGCCTCAAAAGAGAATGCACAGGAGAGTTTTCTCTCGAAAGAATATGTACGAATACCATGTTATAAGGAAATACAGTGTTGTAGAATAAAGACAAATATGTAAGTATTGGAAACACTTTAGGAGAAGAAATATTGCATCGTACAAAATTAGCTTGTATCTCCTAAACAACACGTTGTAACTCGAAAAGATTTGGTGTGGCGTGTACGTCTAAACATGTAGCCTCAAAGGAGAACCCACAGGAGAATTTTCTTTCGTCAAAATTTGTCAGAAAACCACGTTTTAAGGAAATCCCGCATTGTGCGCAATTATCTTGTTTTTCATAAACAAAACATTGTAACTCGAAAAGCTTTGGTGTTGGGTGTATGTGTAAGCGTGTAGCCTCAAAAGAGAATGCACAGGAGAGCTTTCTCTCGAAAGAATATGTAAGAATACCACGTTATAAGGTAATATATTGCTGCAGAGTAAAGACAAATACATACGTATTGGAAACATATTATGAGAAAAAATAACGCATGGTACAAAATTAGCTTGTATCTCCTAAACAACACGTGGTAACTCAAAAAGATTTGGTGTGGCGTGTACGTCTAAATGTGTAGCCTCAAATGAGAACCCACAGGAGAATTTTCTTACGTCAAAATTTGTCAGAAAACCACATTTTAAGGAAATCCCGCATCGTGAGAAATTATCCTGTTTTTCCTAATCTACACGTTGTAACTCGAAAAGCTTTGTTGTTGCATGTATGTCTAAGCGTGTAGCCTCCAAAGAGAACGCACAGGGTAGTTTTCTCTCGAAAGAATATGTAGGAATACCACGATATAAGGAAATACAGTGTTGCAGAGTATAGACAAATATGTACTTATTGGAAACACTTTACGAGAAGAAATAACGCATCATGCAAAATTAGCTTGTATCTCCTAAACAACACGTTGTATCTCGAAAAGATTTGGTGTGGCGTGTAAGTCTAAACGTGTAGCCTCAAAAGAGAACCCACAGGAGAATTTTCTTTCGTCAAAATTTGTCAGAAAACCACGTTTTAAGGAAATCCTGCATCGTGAGATATTATCTTGTTCTTCCTAAACAACACGTTGTAACTCGAAATGCTTTGCTGTTGCGTGTATGTCTAAGCGTGTAGCCTCAAATGAGAATGCACAGGAGAGTTTTCTCTCAAAAATATGTAAGAATACTACGTTATAAGGAAATACAGTTTTGCAGAGTAAAGACAAATACTTATTTATTGGAAAAACTTTATGAGAAGAAATAACGCATCGTACAAAATTAGCTTGTATTTCCTAAACAACACGTTGTAACTTAAAAAGATTTGGTGTGGCCTGTACATCTAAACGTGTAGTCTCAAAAGAGAACCCATAGGAGAATTTTCTTTGGTCAAAATTTTCAGAAAACCACGTATTAAGGAAATCCTTCATCGTGCGAAATTATCTTGTTTTTTCCTAAACAACATGTTGTAACGCGAAAAGCTTTGGTGTTGCGTGTATATCAAAGCGTGTAGCCTCAAAAAAGAACGCACAGGAGAGTTTTCTCTTGAATGGATATGTAAGAATACCACGTTATAAGGAAATACATTGTTGCTGAGTAAAGACAAATATGTATGTATTGGAAACCCATAAACTTTAAGAGATGAAAAAAAGCATCGTAAAAAATTAGCTTGTATCTCCTAAACAACACTTGTAATTCGAAAGGATTTGGTGTGGCGTGTACGTCTAAACGTGTAGCCTCAAAAGAGAACCCACAGGAGAATTTTCTTTCGTCAAAATTTTTCAGAAAACCACATTTTAAGGAAATCCCGCTTCGTGAGAAATTATCTAGTTGTTCCTAAACAACACGTTTTAACTTGAAAAGCTTTGGTGTTGGGTGTATCTGTAAGCATGTAGCCCCAAAAGAGAACGCACAGGAGAGTTTTCTCTCGAAAGAATATGTAAGAATACCACGTTATAAGGAAATACAGTGTGACAGAGTAAAGACAAATACATATGTAATGGAAGCACTTTATGAGAGAAATAACGCATCTTGCAAAATTAGCATGTATGTCCTAAACAACACGTTGTAACTCGAAAAGATTTGGTGTGGCGTGTACGTCTAAAAGTGTAGCCTCAAAAGAGAACCCACAGGAGAGTTTTCTTTCCTCAAAATTTGTCAGAAAACCACGTTTTAAGGAAATCCCGCATCATGCGAAATTATCTTGTTGTTCCTAAACTACACGTTGAAGCTAGAAAATCTTTGGTGTTGCTTGTATGCCTAAGCGTGTAGCCTCAAAAGAGAATGCACAGGAGAGTTTTCTCTTGAAAGAATATGTAAGAATACCACGTTATAAGGAAATATATTGCTGCAGAGTAAAGACAAATATGTACGTATTGGAAACACATTATGAGAAGAAATAACTCATGGTACAAAATTAGCTTGTATCTCCGAAACAACACGTGTAAACTCAAAAAGATTTGGTGTGGCGTGTACATCTAAACGTGTAGCCTCAAAAGAGAACCCACAGGAGAATTTTCTTTCATCAAAATTTGTCAGAAAACCACGTTTTAAGGAAATCCCGCATCGTGCAAAATTATCTTGTTTTTCCTAATCAACACACATTGTAGCTCGAAAAGCTTTGGTGTTGCGTGAATGTCTAAGCGTGTAGCCTCCAAAGAGAACGCACAGGAGAGTTTTCTCTCGAAAGAATATGTAAGAATACCACGTTATAAGGAAATACAGTGTTGTAGAGTAGAGGCAAATATATACATATTGGAAACACTTAAACTTTACGAGAAGAAATAATTCATCGTTAAAAAATTAGCTCGTATCTTCTAAACAACAAGCTGTAACTCAAAAAGTTTTGGTGTGGCGTGTACGTCTAAACGTGTAGCCTCAAAAGAGAACGCACAGGAGAGTTTTCTCCCGAAAGAATATGTAGGAATACTACGTTATAAGGAAATACAGTGTTGTAGAGTAAAGACAAATACATTCTTATTGGAAACACTTAAACTTTACGAGAAGAAATAACACATAGTACAAAATTAGCTTGTATATCCTAAACAACACGTTAGAACTCGAAAGGATTTGGTGTGGCGTGTACGTCTAAACGTGTAGCCTCAAAACAGAACCCACAGGAGAATTTTCTTTCGTCAAAATTTGTCAGAAAACCACGTTTTAAGGAAATCCCGCATCATGCGAAATTATCTTGTTTTTCCTAAACAACACGTTGTAACTCGAAAAGCTTTGGTGTTGCGTGAATGTCTAAGTATGTAGCCTCCAAAGAGAATGCACAGGAGAGTTTTCTCTCGAAAGAATATGTAAGAATACCACGTTATAAGGAAATACAGTCTTGCAGAGTAGAGGCAAATATATACGTATTGGAAACACTTAAACTTTACGAGAAGATATAATTCATCGTTAAAAAATTAGCTTGTATCTCCTAAACAACAAGTTGTAACTCAAAAAGATTTGGTGTGGCGTGTACGTCTAAATGTTTAGCCTCAAAAGAGAACCCACAGGAGAATTTTCTTTCGTCAAAATTCGTCAGAAAACCACGTTTTAAGGAGATCCAGCATCGTGAGAAATTATCTTGTTCTTCCTAAACAACACGTTGTAACTCGAAAAGCTTTGGTGTTGCATGTATGTTTCAGCGTGTAGCCTCATATGAGAATGCACAGGAGAGTTTTCTCTCGAAAAAATATGTAAGAATACCACCTTATAAGGAAATACAGTGTTGCAGAGTAAAGACAAATACTTACTTATTGGAAAACTTTATGAGAAGAAATAACGCATCGTACCAAATTAGCCTGTATCTCCTAAACATCACGTTGAAACTTAAAAAGATTTGGTGTGACCTGTACGTCTAAACGTGTAGTCTCAAAAGAGAACCAATAGGAGAAATTTCTTTTGTCAAAATTTGTCAGAAAACCACGTATAAAGGAAATCCCTCATCGTGCGAAATTATCTTGTTTTTCCTAAACAACACGTTGTAATGCGAAAAACTTTGGTGTTGCGTGTATGTCTGAGCGTGTAGCCTCAAAAGTGGACGCACAGGAGAGTTTTCTCTCGAAAGAATATGTAAGAATACCACGTTATAAGGAAATACAGTGTTGCAGACTAAAGGCAAATACGTACGTATTGGAAACACTTTACGAGAAGAAATAACGCATCATACAAAATTAGCTTGATCTCCTAAACAACACATTGTAACTCGAAAAGTTTTGGTGTGGCGTGTACGTCTAAACGTGTAGCCTCAAAAGAGAACCCACAGGAGAATTTTTGTTTGTTAAAATTTGTCAGAAATCCATGTTTTAAGGAAATCACTCATCGTGCGAAATTATCTTGTTTTTCCTAAACAACACGTTGTAACTCGAAAAGTTTTGATGTTGCCTGTATGTCTAAGCGTGTAGCCTCAAAAGAGAACGCACAGGAGAATTTTCTCTCGAAAGAACATGTGAGAATACCACATTATAAGTAAATACAGATTTGCAGAGTAAAGACAAATACATATGTATTTGAAACACTCTATGAGAAGAAATGACGCATCGTAAAAGATTAGTTTGTATCTCCTAAACAACACGTTGTAACTCGAAAAGATTTGGTGTGGCATGTACGTCTAAACGTGTAGCCTCAAAAGAGAACCCACAGGAGAATTTTCTTTCTTCAAAATTTGTCAGTAAACCACTTATTAAGGAAATCCCGCATCATGCGAAACTATCTTGTTTTTCCTAAACAACACATTGTAACTCGAAAATCTTTGGGTTTGCGTGTATGTCTAAGCATGTAGCCTCAAAAGAGAACGCACAGGAGAGATTTCTCTCGAACGAGTATGTAAGAATACCACGTTATAAGGAAATACATTGTGGCAAATTAAAGATAAATACGTTCCTTTTGGAAACACTTAAACTTTACAAGAAGATATAAAGCATCGTAAAAAATTAGCTTGTATCTCCTAAAGAACACGTTGTAACTCGAAAACATTTGGTGTGGCGTGTACGCCTAAACATTTATCCTCAAATGAAAACCCACAGGAGAATTTTCTTTCCTCAAAATTTGTCAGAAAACCATGTTTTAAGGAATTCCCGCATCATGAGAAATTATCTTGTTTTTCCTAAACAACACGTTCTAACGCGAAATGCTTTGGTGTTGCGTGTATGTCTAAGCGTGTAGCCTCAAAAGAGAATGCACAGGAGAGTTTTCTCTCGAAAGAATATGTACGAATACCATGTTATAAATAAATACAGTGTTGTAGAGTAAAGACAAATACGTACATATTGGAAACACTTTAGGAGAAGAAATAACGCATCGTACAAAATTAGCTTGTATCTCCTAAACAACACGTTGTAACTCGAAAAGATTTGGTGTGGCGTGTACGTCTAAACATGTAGCCTCAAAAGAGAACCCACAGGAGAATTTTCTTTCGTCAAAATTTGTCAGAAAACCACGTTTTAAGGAAATCCCGCATTGTGCGCAATTATCTTGTTTTTCATAAACAAAACATTGTAACTCGAAAAGCTTTGGTGTTGGGTGTATGTGTAAGCGTTTAGCCTCAAAAGAGAATGCACAGGAGAGTTTTCTCTCTAAAGAATATGTAAGAATACCACGTTATAAGGAAATATATTGCTGCAGAGTAAAGACAAATACATACGTATTGGCAACATATTATGAGAAGAAATAATGCATGGTACAAAATTTGCTTGTATCTCCTAAACAACACGTGGTAACTCAAAAAGAATTGGTGTGGCATGCACGTCTAAATGTGTAGCCTCAAAAGAGAACCCACAGGAGAATTTTCTTACGTCAAAATTTGTCAGAAAACCACTTTTTAAGGAAATCCCGCATCGTGCGAAATTATCTTGTTTTTCCTAATCAACACGTTGTAACTCGAAAAGCTTTGGTGGTGCGTGTATGTCTAAGCGTGTAGCCTCCAAAGAGAACGCACAGGATAGTTTTCTCTCGAAAGAATATGTAAGAATACCACGTTATGAGGAAATACAATGTTGCAGAGTATAGACAAATATGTACTTATTGGAAACACTTTACGAAAAGAAATAACGCATCATGCAAACTTAGCTTGTATCTCCTAAACAACACGTTGTAACTCGAAAAGATTTGGTGTGGCGTGAACGACTAAACGTGTAGCCTCAAAGGAGAACCCACAGGAGAGTTTTCTTTCGTCAAAATTTGTCAGAAAACCACGTTTTAAGGAAATCCTGCATCCTGCGAAATTATCTTGTTTTTCCTAAACAACATGTTGTAACTCGAAAAGCTTTGGTGTTGCGTATATGTCTAAGCGTGTAGCCTCAAAAGAGAACGCACAGGAGAGTTTTCTCCCGAAAGAATATGTAGGCATACCACGTTATAAGGAAATACAGTGTTGCAGAGTAAAGACAAATACATACTTATTGGAAACACTTAAACTTTACGAGAAGAAATAAAACATAGTACAAAATTAGCTTGTATATCCTAAACAACACGTTATAACTCGAAAGGATTTGTTGTTGCGTGTATGTCTAAGCATGTAGTCTCAAAAGAGAATGCACAGGAGAGTTTTCTCTCGAAAGAATATGTAAGAATACCATGTTATAAGGAAACATATTGCTGCAGAGTAAAGACAAATACATACGTTTTGGAAACACATTAAGAGAAGAAATAACGCATGGTACAAAATTAGCTTGTATCTCCGAAACAACACGTGGTAACTCAAAAATATTTGGTGTGGTGTGTACATCTAAACGTGTAGCCTCAAAAGAGAACCCACAGGAGAATTTTCTTACGTCAAAATTTGTCAGAAAACCACGTTTTAAGGAAATCCCGCATCGTGCGAAATTATCTTGTTTTTCCTAATCAACACGTTGTAACTCGAAAAGCTTTGGTGGTGCGTGTATGTCTAAGCGTGTAGCCTCCAAAGAGAACGCACAGGATAGTTTTCTCTCGAAAGAATATGTAAGAATACCACGTTATAAGGAAATACAGTGTTGCAGAGTATAGACAAATATGTACTTATTGGAAACACTTTAGGAGAAGAAATAACGCATCATGTAAAATTAGCTTGTATCTCCTAAACAACACGTTGCAACTCGACAAGATTTGGTGTGGCATGTATGTCTAAACGTGTAGCCTCAAAAGAGAACCCACAGGAGAGTTTTCTTTCGTCAAAATTTGTCAGAAAACCACGTTTTAAGGAAATACCGCATCGTGCGAAATTAACTTGTTTATCCTAAACAACATGTTGTAACTCGAAAAGCTTTGGTGGTGCGTGTATGTCTAAGCGTGGAGCCTCAAGAGAGAACGCACAGGAGAGTTTTCTTCCGAAAGAATATGTAGGAATACCACGTTATAAGGAAATACAGTGTTGCAGAGTAAAGACAAATACATACTTATTGGAAACACTTAAGCTTTACGAGAAGAAATAACACATAGTACAAAATTAGCTTGTATATCCTAAACAACACGTTATAACTCGAAAGGATTTGGTGTGGCGTGTACGACTAAACGTGTAGCCTCAAAAGAGAACCCACAGGAGAATTTTCTTTCGTCAAAATTTGTCAGAAAACCACGTTTTAAGGAAATCCTGCATCATGCGAAATTATCTTGTTTTTCCTAAACAACACGTTGTAACTCGAAAAGCTTTGGTGTTGGGTGAATGTCTAAGCGTGTAGCCTCCAAAGAGAACGCACAGGAGAGTTTTCTCTCGAAAGAATATGTAAGAATATCACGTTATAAGGAAATACAGTGTGGCAGAGTAGAGGCAAGTACATACGTATTGGAAACACTTAAACTTTACGAGAAGAAATAATTCATCGTAAAAAAATTAGCTTGTATCTCCTAAACAACAAGTTGTAACTCAAAAAGATTTGGTGTGGCGTGTACGTCTAAAAGTGTAGCCTCAAAAGAGAACGCACAGGGGAGTTTTCTCCCGAAAGAATTTTTAGGAATACCACGTTATAAGGAAATACAGTGTTGCAGAGTAAAGACAAATACATACTTATTGGAAACAGTTAAGCTTTACGAGAAGAAATAACACATAGTACAAAATTAGCTTGTATATCCTAAACAACAGGTTATAACTCGATAGGATTTGGTGTGGCGTGTACATCTAAACGTGTAGCCTCAAAAGAGAACCCACAGGAGAATTTTCTTTCGTCAACACTTTTCAGAAAACCACGTTTTAAGGGAATCCCGCATCATGCGAAATTATCTTGTTTTTCCTAAACAACACGTTGTAACTCGAAGAGCTTTGGTGTTGCGTGAATGTCTAAGCGTGTAGCCTCCAAAGAGAACGCACAGGAGAGTTTTCTCTCGAAAGAATATGTAAGAATACCACGTTATAAGGAAATACAGTGTGGCAGAGTAAAGAAAATACGTAAGTAATGGGAGCACTTTATGAGAGAAATAACGCATCTTGCAAAACTAGCTTGTATGTCCTAAACAACACGTTGTAACTCGAAAAGATTTGGTGTGGCGTGTAAGTCTAAAAGTGTAGCCTCAAAAGAGAACCCACAGGAGAGTTTTCTTTCGTCAAAATTTGTTAGAAACCACGTTTTTAGGAAATCCCTCATCGTGGGAAATTATCTTGTTTTTCCTAATCAACACGTTGTAACTCGAAAATCTTTGGTAGTGCTTGTATGTCTAAGCGTGTAGCCTCCAAAGAGAATGCACAGGATAGTTTTCTCTCGAAAGAATATGTAAGAATACCACGTTATAAGGAAATACAGTGTTGCAGAATTTAGACAAATATGTACTTATTGGAAACACTTTAGGAGAAGAAATAACGCATCATGCAAAATTAGCTTGTATCTCCTAAACAACACGTTGTAACTCGACAAGGTTTGGTGTGGCGTGTATGTCTAAACGTGTAGCCTCAAAAGAGAACACACAGGAGAGTTTTCTTTCGTCAAAATTTGTCAGAAAACCACGTTTTAAGGAAATACCGCATCGTGCGAAATTATCTTGTTTTTCCTAAACAACATGTAACTCGAAAAGCTTTGGTGGTGCGTGTATGTCTAAGCGTGTAGCCTCAAAAGAGAACGCACAGGAGAGTTTTCTTCCGAAAGAATATGTAGGAATACCACGTTATAAGGAAATACAGTGTTGCAGAGTAAAGACAAATGCATACTTATTGGAAACACTTAAGCTTTACGAGAGGAAATAACACATAGTAAAAATTAGTTTGTATATCCTAAACAACACGTTATAACTTGAAAAGATTAGGTGTGGCGTGTACGTCTAAACGTGTAGCCTCAAAGAGAACCCACAGGAGAATTTTCTTTCATCAATATTTGTCAGAAAACCACGTTTTAAGGAAATCCAGCATCATGCGAAATATCTTGTTTTTCCTAAACAACACGTTGTAACTCGAAAAGCTTTGGTGTTGCGTGTATGTCTAAGCGTGTAGCCTCAAAAGAGAACGCACAGGAGAGTTTTCTTCCAAAAGAATATGTAGGAATACCACGTTATATGGAAATACAGTGTTGCAGAGTAAAGACAAATGCATTCTTATTGGAAACACTTAAGTTTTACGAGAAGAAATAACACATAGTAAATATTAGTTTGTATATCCTAAACAACACGTTATAACTCGAAAGGATTTGGTGTGGCGTGTACGTCTAAACGTGTAGCCTCAAAACAGAACCCACAGAAGAATTTTCTTTCATCAAAATTTGTCAGAAAACCACGTTTTAAGGAAATCCCGCATCATGCGAAATTATCTTGTTTTTCCTAAACAACACGTTGTAACTCGAAAAGCTTTGGTGTTGCGTGAATGTCTAAGCGTGTAGCCTCCAAAGAGAATGCACAGGAGAGTTTTCTCTCGAAAGAATATGTAAGAATACCACGTTATAAGGAAATACAGTGTTGCAGAGTAGAGGCAAATATATACATATTGGAAACACTTAAACTTTAAGAGAAGAAATAATTCATCGTTAAAAAATAAGCTTGTACCTCCTAAACAACAAGTTGTAACTCAAAAAGATTTGGTGTGGCGTGTACGTCTAAACGTGTAGCCTCAAAAGAGAACGCACAGGAGAGTTTTCTCCCGAAAGAATATGTAGGAATACTACGTTATAGGAAATACAGTGTTGCAGAGTAAAGACAAATGCATACTTATTGGAAACACTTAAGCTTTACGAGAGGAAATAACACATAGTAAAAATTAGTTTGTATATCCTAAACAACACGTTATAACTTGAAAGGATTAGGTGTGGCGTGTACGTCTAAACGTGTAGCCTCAAAAGAGAACCCACAGGAGAATTTTCTTTCATCAATATTTGTCAGAAAACCACGTTTTAAGGAAATCACGCATCATGCGAAATTATCTTGTTTTTCCTAAACAACACGTTGTAACTCGAAAAGCTTTGGTGTTGCGTGTATGTCTAAGCGTGTAGCCTCAAAAGAGAACGCACAGGAGAGTTTTCTTCCGAAAGAATATGTAGGAATACCACGTTATAAGGAAATACAGTGTTGCAGAGTAAAGACAAATACATACTTATTGGAAACACTTAAGCTTTACGAGAAGAAATAACACATAGTAAAAAATTAGCTTGTATATCCTAAACAACACGTTATAACTCGAAAGGATGTGGTGTGGCGTTAAGTCTAAACGTGTAGCTTCAAAAGAGAACCCACAGGAGAATTTTCTTTCGTCAAAATTTGTCAGAAAACCACTTATTAAGGAAATCCCGCATCATGCGAAACTATCTTGTTTTTCCTAAACAACACATTGTAACTCGAAAATCTTTGGTGTTGCGTGTATGTCTAAGCATGTAGCCTCAAAAGAGAATGCACAGTAGAGATTTCTCTCGAACGAGTATGTAAGAATACCACGTTATAAGGAAATACATTGTGGCAAATTAAAGATAAATACGTTCCTTTTGGAAACACTTAAACTTTACAAGAAGATATAAAGCATCGTAAAAAATTAGCTTGTATCTCCTAAAGAACACGTTGTAACTCGAAAACATTTGGTGTGGCGTGTACGTCTAAACATTTAGCCTCAAATGAAAACCCACAGGAGAATTTTCTTTCCTCAAAATTTGTCAGAAAACCATGTTTTAAGGAATTCCCGCATCATGAGAAATTATCTTGTTTTTCCTAAACAACACGTTCTAACTCGAAATGTTTTGGTGTTGCGTGTATGTCTAAGCGTGTAGCCTCAAAAGAGAATGCACAGGAGAGTTTTCTCTCGAAAGAATATGTACGAATACCATGTTATAAGGAAATACAGTGTTGTAGAGTAAAGACAAATACGTACATATTGGAAACACTTTAGGAGAAGAAATAACGCATCGTACAAAATTAGCTTGTATCTCCTAAACAACACGTTGTAACTCGAAAAGATTTGGTGTGGCGTGTACGTCTAAACATGTAGCCTCAAAAGAGAACCCACAGGAGAATTTTCTTTCGTCAAAATTTGTCAGAAAACCACGTTTTAAGGAAATTCCGCATTGTGCGCAATTATCTTGTTTTTCATAAACAAAACATTGTAACTCGAAAAGCTTTGGTGTTGGGTGTATGTGTAAGCGTGTAGCCTCAAAAGAGAATGCACAGGAGAGTTTTCTCTCGAAAGAATATGTAAGAATACCACGTTATAAGGAAATATATTGCTGCAGAGTAAAGACAAATACATACGTATTGGAAACATATTATGAGAAGAAATAATGCATGGTACAAAATTTGCTTGTATCTCCTAAACAACACGTGGTAACTCAAAAAGATTTGGTGTGGCGTGCACCTCTAAATGTGTAGCCTCAAAAGAGAACCCACAGGAGAATTTTCTTACGTCAAAATTTGTCAGAAAACCACTTTTTAAGGAAATCCCGCATCGTGGGAAATTATCTTGTTTTTCCTAATCAACACGTTGTAACTCGAAAAGCTTTGGTGGTGCGTGTATGTCTAAGCGTGTAGCCTCCAAAGAGAACGCAAGGGATAGTTTTCTCTCGAAAGAATATGTAAGAATACCACGTTATAAGGAAATACAGTGTTGCAGAGTATAGACAAATATGTACTTCTTGGAAACACTTTACGAAAAGAAATAACACATCATGCAAACTTAGCTTATATCTCCTAAACAACACGTTGTAACTTGAAAAGATTTGGTGTGGCGTGAACGACTAAACGTGTAGCGTCAAAGGAGAACCCACAGGAGAGTTTTCTTTCGTCAAAATTTGTCAGAAAACCACGTTTTAAGGAAATCCTGCATCCTGCGAAATTATCTTGTTTTTCCTAAACAACATGTTGTAACTCAAAAAGCTTTGGTGTTGCGTATATGTCTAAGCGTGTATCCTCAAAAGAGAACGCACAGGAGAGTTTTCTCCCGAAAGAATATGTAGGAATACCACTTTATAAGGAAATACAGTGTTGCAGAGTAAAGACAAATAAATACTTATTGGAAACACTTAAACTTTACGAGAAGAAACAAAACATAGTACAAAATTAGCTTGTATATCCTAAACAACACGTTATAACTCGAAAGGATTTGGTGTTGCGTGTATGTCTAAGCATGTAGCCTCAAAAGACAATGCACAGGAGAGTTTTCTCTCGAAAGAATATGTAAGATTACCATGTTATAAGGAAACATATTGCTGCAGAGTAAAGACAAATACATACGTTTTGGAAACACATTAAACAAAGAAATAACGCATGGTACAAAATTAGCTTGTATCTCCGAAACAACACGTGGTAACCCAAAAATATTTGGTGTGGCGTGTACATCTAAACGTGTAGCCTCAAAAGAGAACCCACAGGAGAATTTTCTTACGTCAAAATTTGTCAGAAAACCACGTTTTAAGGAAATCCCGCATCGTGCGAAATTATCTTGTTTTTCCTAATCAACATGTTGTAACTAGAAAAGCTTTGGTGGTGCGTGTATGTCTAAGCGTGTAGCCTCCAAAGAGAACGCACAGGATAGTTTTCTCTCGAAAGAATATGTAAGAATACCACGTTATAAGGAAATACAGTGTTGCAGAGTATAGACAAATATGTACTTATTGGAAACACTTTAGGAGAAGAAATAATGCATCATGTAAAATTAGCTTGTATCTCCTAAACAACACGTTGTAACTCGACAAGATTTGGTGTGGCATGTATGTCTAAACGTGTAGCCTCAAAAGAGAACCCACAGGAGAATTTTCTTTCATCAATATTTGTCAGAAAACCACGTTTTAAGGAAATCACGCATCATGCGAAATTATCTTGTTTTTCCTAAACAACACGTTGTAACTCGAAAAGCTTTGGTGTTGCGTGTATGTCTAAGCGTGTAGCCTCAAAAGAGAACGCACAGGAGAGTTTTCTTCCGAAAGAATATGTAGGAATACCACGTTATAAGGAAATACAGTGTTGCAGAGTAAAGACAAATACATACTTATTGGAAAACTTAAGCTTTACGAGAAGAAATAACACATAGTAAAAAATTAGTTTGTATATCCTAAACAACACGTTATAACTCGAAAGGATGTGGTGTGGCGTTAAGTCTAAACGTGTAGCTTCAAAAGAGAACCCACAGGAGAATTTTCTTTCGTCAAAATTTGTCAGAAAACCACTTATTAAGGAAATCCCGCATCATGCGAAACTATCTTGTTTTTCCTAAACAACACATTGGAACTCGAAAATCTTTGGTGTTGCGTGTATGTCTAAGCATGTAGCCTCAAAAGAGAATGCACAGTAGAGATTTCTCTCGAACGAGTATGTAAGAATACCACGTTATAAGGAAATACATTGTGGCAAATTAAAGATAAATACGTTCCTTTTGGAAACACTTAAACTTTACAAGAAGATATAAAGCATCGTAAAAAATTAGCTTGTATCTCCTAAAGAACACGTTGTAACTCGAAAACATTTGGTGTGGCGTGTACGTCTAAACATTTAGCCTCAAATGAAAACCCACAGGAGAATTTTCTTTCCTCAAAATTTGTCAGAAAACCACGTTTTAAGGAATTCCCGCATCATGAGAAATTATCTTGTTTTTCCTAAACAACACGTTCTAACTCGAAATGTTTTGGTGTTGCGTGTATGTCTAAGCGGTGTAGCCTCAAAAGAGAATGCACAGGAGAGTTTTCTCTCGAAAGAATATGTACGAATACCATGTTATAAGGAAATACAGTGTTGTAGAGTAAAGACAAATACGTACATATTGGAAACACTTTAGGAGAAGAAATAACGCATCGTACAAAATTAGCTTGTATCTCCTAAACAACACGTTGTAACTCGAAAAGATTTGGTGTGGCGTGTACGTCTAAACATGTAGCCTCAAAAGAGAACCCACAGGAGAATTTTCTTTCGTCAAAATTTGTCAGAAAACCACGTTTTAAGGAAATTCCGCATTGTGCGCAATTATCTTGTTTTTCATAAACAAAACATTGTAACTCGAAAAGCTTTGGTGTTGGGTGTATGTGTAAGCGTGTAGCCTCAAAAGAGAATGCACAGGAGAGTTTTCTCTCGAAAGAATATGTAAGAATACCACGTTATAAGGAAATATATTGCTGCAGAGTAAAGACAAATACATACGTATTGGAAACATATTATGAGAAGAAATAATGCATGGTACAAAATTTGCTTGTATCTCCTAAACAACACGTGGTAACTCAAAAAGATTTGGTGTGGCGTGCACCTCTAAATGTGTAGCCTCAAAAGAGAACCCACAGGAGAATTTTCTTACGTCAAAATTTGTCAGAAAACCACTTTTTAAGGAAATCCCGCATCGTGGGAAATTATCTTGTTTTTCCTAATCAACACGTTGTAACTCGAAAAGCTTTGGTGGTGCGTGTATGTCTAAGCGTGTAGCCTCCAAAGAGAACGCAAGGGATAGTTTTCTCTCGAAAGAATATGTAAGAATACCACGTTATAAGGAAATACAGTGTTGCAGAGTATAGACAAATATGTACTTCTTGGAAACACTTTACGAAAAGAAATAACACATCATGCAAACTTAGCTTATATCTCCTAAACAACACGTTGTAACTCGAAAAGATTTGGTGTGGCGTGAACGACTAAACGTGTAGCGTCAAAGGAGAACCCACAGGAGAGTTTTCTTTCGTCAAAATTTGTCAGAAAACCACGTTTTAAGGAAATCCTGCATCCTGCGAAATTATCTTGTTTTTCCTAAACAACATGTTGTAACTCAAAAAGCTTTGGTGTTGCGTATATGTCTAAGCGTGTAGCCTCAAAAGAGAACGCACAGGAGAGTTTTCTCCCGAAAGAATATGTAGGAATACCACTTTATAAGGAAATACAGTGTTGCAGAGTAAAGACAAATAAATACTTATTGGAAACACTTAAACTTTACGAGAAGAAACAAAACATAGTACAAAATTAGCTTGTATATCCTAAACAACACGTTATAACTCGAAAGGATTTGGTGTTGCGTGTATGTCTAAGCATGTAGCCTCAAAAGACAATGCACAGGAGAGTTTTCTCTCGAAAGAATATGTAAGATTACCATGTTATAAGGAAACATATTGCT
The DNA here is from genome assembly GCF_947179515.1 of Apodemus sylvaticus. Taxonomy (NCBI): domain Eukaryota; kingdom Metazoa; phylum Chordata; class Mammalia; order Rodentia; family Muridae; genus Apodemus; species Apodemus sylvaticus. Next base: position 728,056 of record NW_026263372.1, read on the forward strand.
GCAGAGTAAAGACAAATACATACGTTTTGGAAACACATTAAACAAAGAAATAACGCATGGTACAAAATTAGCTTGTATCTCCGAAACAACACGTGGTAACCCAAAAATATTTGGTGTGGCGTGTACATCTAAACGTGTAGCCTCAAAAGAGAACCCACAGGAGAATTTTCTTACGTCAAAATTTGTCAGAAAACCACGTTTTAAGGAAATCCCGCATCGTGCGAAATTATCTTGTTTTTCCTAATCAACATGTTGTAACTAGAAAAGCTTTGGTGGTGCGTGTATGTCTAAGCGTGTAGCCTCCAAAGAGAACGCACAGGATAGTTTTCTCTCGAAAGAATATGTAAGAATACCACGTTATAAGGAAATACAGTGTTGCAGAGTATAGACAAATATGTACTTATTGGAAACACTTTAGGAGAAGAAATAATGCATCATGTAAAATTAGCTTGTATCTCCTAAACAACACGTTGTAACTCGACAAGATTTGGTGTGGCATGTATGTCTAAACGTGTAGCCTCAAAAGAGAACCCACAGGAGAATTTTCTTTCATCAATATTTGTCAGAAAACCACGTTTTAAGGAAATCACGCATCATGCGAAATTATCTTGTTTTTCCTAAACAACACGTTGTAACTCGAAAAGCTTTGGTGTTGCGTGTATGTCTAAGCGTGTAGCCTCAAAAGAGAACGCACAGGAGAGTTTTCTTCCGAAAGAATATGTAGGAATACCACGTTATAAGGAAATACAGTGTTGCAGAGTAAAGACAAATACATACTTATTGGAAAACTTAAGCTTTACGAGAAGAAATAACACATAGTAAAAAATTAGCTTGTATATCCTAAACAACACGTTATAACTCGAAAGGATTTGGTGTGGCGTATACGTCTAAACGTGTAGCCTCAAAAGAGAACGCACAGGAGAATTTTCTTTCTTCAAAATTTGTCAGAAAACCACTTATTAAGGAAATCCCGCATCATGCGAAACTATCTTGTTTTTCCTAAACAACACATTGGAACTCGAAAAACTTTGGTGTTGCGTGTATGTCTAAGCATGTAGCCTCAAAAGAGAACGCACAGTAGAGATTTCTCTCGAACGAGTATGTAAGAATGCCACGTTATAAGGAAATACATTGTGGCAAATTAAAGATAAATACGTTCCTTTTGGAAACACTTAAACTTTACAAGAAGATATAAAGCATCGTAAAAAATTAGCTTGTATCTCCTAAAGAACACGTTGTAACTCGAAAACATTTGCTGTGGCGTGTACGTCTAAACATTTAGCCTCAAATGAAAACCCACAGGAGAATTTTCTTTCCTCAAAATTTGTCAGAAAACCACGTTTTAAGGAATTCCCGCATCATGAGAAATTATCTTGTTTTTCCTAAACAACACGTTCTAACTCGAAATGCTTTGGTGTTGCGTGTATGTCTAAGCGTGTAGCCTCAAAAGAGAATGCACAGGAGAGTTTTCTCTCGAAAGAATATGTACGAATACCATGTTATAAGGAAATACAGTGTTGTAGAGTAAAGACAAATACGTACATATTGGAAACACTTTAGGAGAAGAAATAACGCATCGTACAAAATTAGCTTGTATCTCCTAAACAACACGTTGTAACTCGAAAAGATTTGGTGTGGCGTGTACGTCTAAACATGTAGCCTCAAAAGAGAACCCACAGGAGAATTTTCTTTCGTCAAAATTTGTCAGAAAACCACGTTTTAAGGAAATTCCGCATTGTGCGCAATTATCTTGTTTTTCATAAACAAAACATTGTAACTCGAAAAGCTTTGGTGTTGGGTGTATGTGTAAGCGTGTAGCCTCAAAAGAGAATGCACAGGAGAGTTTTCTCTCGAAAGAATATGTAAGAATACCACGTTATAAGGAAATATATTGCTGCAGAGTAAAGACAAATACATACGTATTGGAAACATATTATGAGAAGAAATAATGCATGGTACAAAATTTGCTTGTATCTCCTAAACAACACGTGGTAACTCAAAAAGATTTGGTGTGGCGTGCACCTCTAAATGTGTAGCCTCAAAAGAGAACCCACAGGAGAATTTTCTTACGTCAAAATTTGTCAGAAAACCACTTTTTAAGGAAATCCCGCATCGTGGGAAATTATCTTGTTTTTCCTAATCAACACGTTGTAACTCGAAAAGATTTGGTGGTGCGTGTATGTCTAAGCATGTAGCCTCCAAAGAGAACCTGTGGGATCCCTTTTGAGGCTACACATTTAGACGTACACGCCACACCAAATCTTTTCGAATTACAACGTGTTGTTTAGGAGATACATGCTAATTTTTTAAGATGCTTTATTTCTTCTCTTAAAGTTTAATTGTTTCCAATATGTACGTATTTGCCTTTACTCTGCAACACTGTATTTCCTTATAACGTGGTATTCTTACATATTCTTTCGAGAGAAAACTCTCCTCTGCGTTCTCCTTTGAAGCTACACGCTTAGACATACACGCAACACCAAAGCTTTTCTAGTTACAACGTGTTGTTTAGGAAAAACAAGATAATTTCGCACGATGCGGGATTTCCTTAAAACGTGGTTTGCTGACAAATTTTGACGAAAGAAAACTCTCCTGTGGGTTTTCCTTTGAGGCTACACGTTTAGACATCCACGCCACACCAAATCTTTTCGAGTTACAACCTGTTGTTTAGGAGAAACAAGCTAATTTTTTTACGATGTGTTAATTCTTCTCATAAAGTTTAAGTGTTTCCATTACGTACATATTTGCCTTTACTCTGCCACACTGTATTTCCTTATAACGTGGTATTCTTGCATATTCTTTCGAGAGAAAACTCTCCTGTGCTTTCTCCTTTAAGGCTACATGCTTAGACATTCACGCAACACCAAAGCTTTTTGAGTTACAACGTGTTGTTTAGGAAAAACAAGATAATTTCGCACGATGCGGGATTTCCTTAATACAGGCTTTTCTGACAAATTTTGATGAAAGAAACTTCTCCTATGGGTTCTCTTTTGAGGCTACACGTTTAGTCGTACAGGCCTCACCAAATCTTTTTAAGTTACAACGTGTTGTTTAGGAGATACAAGCTAATTTTTTTACGATGCGTTATTTCTTCTTGTAAAGTTTAAGTGTTTCCAATAATTATGTAGTTGTCTTTACTCTGCAACACTGTATTTCCTTATAATGTGGTATTCCTACATATTCTTTCGGGAGAAAACTCTCCTGTGCGTTCACTTTTGAGGATACACGCTTAGACATACACGCAACACCAAAGCTTTTCGAGTTACAACATGTTGTTTAGGAAAAACAAGATAATTTCGCACGATGCGGGATTTCCTTAAAACGTGCTTTCCTGACAAATTTTGACCAAAGAAAACTCTCCTGTGGGATCTCTTTTGAGGCTACACGTTTAGACGTACACGCCACTGTAGCTGCCCGCAGCCACATGTAAACCGGGTTACCTGTTGAGAGAATTTTGGGGTCATAGGGAAGAGAAGCGAAAAGAAGGTGCGGCCAAGTCAATGTTCACTGATCAAAGCCGTAAACTTTAATGGCGCCGGACCTTTTAACAGTTTGGGCAAACCCTCCCCCCAGACTCCAGGCTGAGTTCCGGTGGAAGTTGTCTAGCTTCTCTTGGAGGTCTTCGTCTTGACTGCTCCGGCAGCTGGGTGGGTCACCTGTTTAATTCAGGAATCCCTATACCTGGAGGAACAATAAACTTAACCTTTACTACGAGCGCTCCACCCTAGGTGGAGCAGGATCCTGGCTAACTGGGAGAAGTTAACCTTGACCAAAGTCAAACTCTGACCAAGTGCAAGACTGCCCCAATATGGCTCTGTACACGCCACACCAAATCTTTTCGAATTACAACGTGTTGTTTAGGAGATACAAGCTAATATTTTAAGATGCGTTATTTCTTCTCATAAAGTTTAAGTTTTTCCATTACGTACATATTTGCCTTTACTCTGCAACACTGTATTTCCTTATAACGTGGTATTCTTGCATATTCTTTCGAGAGAAAACTCTCCTGTGCGTTCCCCTTTGAGGCTACACGCTTAGACATACACGCAACACCAAAGCTTTTCGAGTTACAACGTGTTTTTTAGGAAAAACAAGATAATTTCGCAGGATGCGGGATTTCCTTAAAACGTGGTTTTCTGACAAATTTTGACGAAAGAAAATTATCCTGTTGGTTCTCTTTTGAGGCTACACGTTTAGTCGTACAGGCCTCACCAAATCTTTTTAAGTTACAACGTGTTGTTTAGGAGATACAAGCTAATTTTTTTACGATGCGTTATTTCTTCTTGTAAAGTTTAATTGTTTCCAATAATTATGTAGTTGTCTTTACTCTGCAACACTGTATTTCCTTATAATGTGGTATTCCTACATATTCTTTCGGGAGAAAACTCTCCTGTGCGTTCACTTTTGAGGCTACACGCTTAGACATACACGCAACACCAAAGCTTTTCGAGTTACAACATGTTGTTTAGGAAAAACAAGATAATTTCGCACGATGCGGGATTTCCTTAAAACGTGCTTTCCTGACAAATTTTGACCAAAGAAAACTCTCCTGTGGGATCCCTTTTGAGGCTACACGTTTAGACGTACACGCCACACCAAATCTTTTCGAATTACAACGTGTTGTTTAGGAGATACAAGCTAATATTTTAAGATGCGTTATTTCTTCTCATAAAGTTTAAGTTTTTCCATTACGTACATATTTGCCTTTACTCTGCAACACTGTATTTCCTTATAACGTGGTATTCTTGCAAATTCTTTCGAGAGAAAACTCTCCTGTGCGTTCCCTTTTGAGGCTACACGCTTAGACATACACGCAACACCAAAGCTTTTCGAGTTACAACGTGTTGTTTAGGAAAAACAAGATAATTTCGCACGATGCGGGATTTCCTTAAAACGTGGTTTTCTGACAAATTTTGACAAAAGAAAATTATCCTGTGGGTTCTCGTTTGAGGCTACACGTTTAGACGTACACACCACACCAAATCTTTTCGAGTTATAACGTGTTGTTTAGGAGAAACAAACTAATTTTGTAAGATACCTTATTTCTTCTCATAAAGTTTAAGTTTTTCCAATAAGTACGTATTTGTCTTTACTCTGCAACACTGTATTTCCTTATAACGTGGTATTCTTACATATTCTTTCGAGAGAAAACTCTCCTGTGCGTTCTCTTTTGAGGCTACACGCTTAGACATACACACAACACCTAAGCTTTTCGAGTTAAAACATTTGGTTTAGGAAAAACAAGATAATTTCGCACTATGCGGGATTTCCTTAATAAGTGGTTTTCTGACAAATTTTGACCAAAGAAAATTCTCCTATGGGTTCTCTTTTCAGGCTACACGTTTAGACGTACAGGCCACACCAAATCTTTTTAAGTTACAACGTGTTGTTTAGGAGATACAAGCTAATTTCTTACGATGCGTTATTTCTTCTCGTAAAGTTTTCTCCAATACGTAAGTATTTGTCATTACTCTGCAACAGTGTATGTCCTAATAACGTGGTATTCTTACATATTCTTTTGAGAAAAAACTCTCCTTTGCGTTCTCTTTTGAGGCTACACGCTTAGACATACACGCAACACCAAAGCTTTTCGAGTTACAACGTGTTGTTTAGGAAAAACAAGATAATTTCGCACGATGCGGGATTTCCTTAAAACGTGGTTTTCTGACAAATTTTGACGAAAGAAAATATTCCCGTGGGTTCTCTTTTGAGGCTACACATTTAGACGTACACGCCACACCAAATCTTTTCGAGTTACAACGTGTTGTTTAGGAGAAAAAAGCTAATTTTTTTACGATGCCTTATTTCTTCTCATAAAGTTTAAGTGTTTCCATTACGTACATATTTGCCTTTACTCTGCAACACTGTATTTCCTTATAACGTGGTATTCTTGCATATTCTTTTGAGAGAAAACTCTCCTTTGCGTTCTCCTTTGAGGCTACATGCTTAGACATTCACGCAACACCAAATCTTTTCTAGTTACAACATGTTGTTTATGAGATACAAGCTAATTTTTTTACGATGCGTTATTTCTTCTCATAAAGTTTAAGTGTTTCCATTACATACATATTTGCCTTTACTCTGCAACACTGTATTTCCTTATAACGTGGTATTCTTGCATATTCTTTCAAGAGAAAACTCTCCTGTGCGTTCCCCTTTGAGGCTACATGCTTAGACAAACACACAACACCAAAGCTTTTCGAGTTACAACGTGTTTTTTAGGAAAAACAAGATAATTTCACACGATGCGGGATTTCCTTAAAACGTGGTTTTCTGACAAATTTTGACGAAAGAAAATTATCCTGTGGGTTCTCTTTTTAGGCTACACGTTTAGACGTACACACCACACCAAATCTTTTCGAGTTATAACGTGTTGTTTAGGAGATACAACCTAATTTTGTAAGATGCCTTATTTCTTCTCGTAAAGTTTAAGTTTTTCCAATAAGTACGTATTGGTCTTTACTCTGCAACACTGTATTTCCTTATAACGTGGTATTCTTACATATTCTTTTGAGAGAAAACTCTCCTGTGCGTTCTCTTTTGAGGCTACACGCTTAGACATACACGCAACACCAAAGCTTTTCGAGTTAAAACTTTTGGTTTAGGAAAAACAAGAAAATTTCGCACTATGCGGGATATCCTCAATAAGTGGTTTTCTGACAAATTTTGACCAAAGAAAATTCTCCTATGGGTTCTCTTTTCAGGCTACACGTTTAGACGTACAGGCCACACCAAATCTTTTTAAGTTACAACGTGTTGTTTAGGAGATACAAGCTAATTTCTTACGATGCGTTATTTCTTCTCGTAAAGTTATTCCAATACGTAAGTATTTGTCTTTACTCTGCAACAGTGTATTTCCTAATAACGTGGTATTCTTACATATTCTTTCGAGAAAAAACTCTCCTTTGCGTTCTCTTTTGAGGCTATACGCTTAGACATACACGCAGCACCAAAGCTTTTCGAGTTACAACGTGTTGTTTAGGAAAAACAAGATAATTTCGCACAATGCGGGATTTCCTTAAAACGTGGTTTTCGGACAAAATTTAACGAACAAAAATTCTCCTGTGGGTTCTCTTTTGAGGCTACATGTTTAGACATACACACCACACCAAATCTTTCCGAGTTATATCGTGTTGTTTAGGAGATACATACTAATTTTGTACGATGCCTTATTTCTTCTCGTAAAGTTTAAGTGTTTCCAATAAGTACGTATTTGTCTTTACTCTGCAACACTGTATTTCCTTATAACGTGGTATTCTTACATATTCTTTCGAGAGAAAACTGTCCTGTGCGTTCTCTTTTGAGGCTACACGCTTAGACATACACGCAACACCAAAGCTTTTTGAGTTAAAACGTTTGGTTTAGAAAAAACAAGATAATTTCGCACTATGCGGGATTTCCTTAATACGTGGTTTCTGACATATTTTGACCAAAGAAAATTCTCCTATGGGTTCTCTTTTCAGGCTACACGTTTAGACGTACAGGCCACACCAAATCTTTTTAAGTTACAACGTGTTGTTTAGGAGATACAAGCTAATTTCTTACGATGCGTTATTTCTTCTCGTAAAGTTTTTTCCAATACATAAGTATTCGTCTTTACTCTGCAACACTGTATTTCCTAATAACGTGGTATTCTTACACATTCTTTCGAGAAAAAACTCTCCTTTGCGTTCTCTTTTGAGGCTACACGCTTAGACATACACGCAACACCAAAGCTTTTCGAGTTACAACGTGTTGTTTAGGAAAAACCAGATAATTTCGCACGATGCGGGATTTCCTTAAAACGTGGTTTTCTGACAAATTTTGACGAAAGAAAATACTCCTGTGGGTTCTCTTTGAGGCTACACATTTAGACGTACATGCCACACCAAATCATTTCGAGTTACAACGTGTTGTTTAGGAGAAACAAGCTAATTTTTTATGATGCGTTATTTCTTCTCATAAAGTTTTAGTGTTTCCATTACGTACATATTTGCCTTTACTCTGCAACACTGTATTTCCTTATAACGTGGTATTCTTGCATATTCTTTCGAGAGAAAACTCTCCTGTGCGTTCTCCTTTGAGGCTACATGCTTAGACATTCACGCAACACCAAAGCTTTTCGATTTACAACGTGTTGTTTAGGAAAAACAAGATAATTTCGCAAGATGCGGGATTTCCTTAAAACGTGGTTTTCTGACAAATTTTGACGAAATAAAACTCTCCTGTGGGTACTCTTTTGAGGCTACACGTTTAGACGTGCACCCCACACCAAATCTTTTCGAGTTACAACGAGTTGTTTAGGACATACAAGCCATTTTTGCCAGATGCGTTATTTCTCTCATAAAGTGTTTCCAATACGTACGTATTTGACTTTACTCTGCAACACTGTATTTCCTTATAACGTGGTATCCTTACATATTCTTTCGAGAGAAAACTCTCCTGTGCGTTCTCTTTTGAGGCTACACGCTTAGACATACACGCAACACCAAAGCTTTCGAGTTACAACGTGTTGTTTAGGAAAAACAAGATAATTTCGCAAGATGCGGGATTTCCTTAAAACGTGGTTTTCTGGCAAATTTTGACGAAAGAAAATTATCCTGTGGGTTCTCTTTTGAGGCTACAAGTTTAGACGTACACACCACACCAAATCTTTTCAAGTTATAACGTGTTGTTTAGGAGATACAAACTAATTTTGGAACATGCCTTATTTCTTCTCGTAAAGTTTAAGTTTTTCCAATAAGTACGTATTTGTCTTTACTCTGCAACACTGTATTTCCTTTACCGTGGTATTCTTACATATTCTTTCGAGAGAAAATTCTCCTGGGCATTCTCCTTTGAGGTTACAGGCTTAGACATACACGCAACACCAAAGCTTTTCGAGTTAAAACGTTTTGTTTAGGAAAAACAAGATAATTTCGCACGATGTGGAATTTCCTTAATACGTGGTTTTCTGACAAATTTTGACTAAAGAAAATTCTCCTATGGGTTCTCTTTTGAGGCTACACGTTTAGACGTACAGGCCACACCAAATCTTTTTAAGTTACAACGTGTTGTTTTGGAGATACAAGCTAATTTTGTAAGATGCCTTATTTCTTCTCGTAAGGTTTAAGTTTTTCCAATAAGTACGTATTTGTCTTTACTCTGCAACACTGTATTTCCTTATAACGTGGTATTCTTACATATTCCTTCGAGAGAAAACTCTCCTGTGTGTTCTCTTTTGAGGCTACACGCTTAGACATACACGCAACACGAAAGCTTTTCGAGTTAAAACGTTTGGTTTAAGAAAAACAAGATAATGTCGCACTATGCGGGATTTCCTTAATACATGGTTTTCTGACAAATTTTGACCAAAGAATATTCTCCTATGCGTTCTCTTTTCAGGCTACACGTTTAGACGTACAGGCCACACCAAATCTTTTTATGTTACAACGTGTTGTTTAGGAGATACAAGCTAATTTCTTACGATGCGTTATTTCTTCTCGTAAAGTTTTTCCAAGACGTAAGTATTTGTCTTTACTCTGCAACACTGTATTTCCTAATAACGTGGTATTCTTACATATTCTTTCGAGAAAAAACTCTCCTTTGCGTTCTCTTTTGAGGCTACATGCTTAGACATACGCGCAACACCAAAGTTTTTCGAGTTACAACGTGTTGTTTAGGAAAAACAAGATATTTTTGCACGATGCGGGATTTCCTTAAAACGTGGTTTTCTGACAAATTTTGACGAAAGAAAATACTCCTGTGGGTTCTCTTTTGAGGCTACACATTTAGACGTACACGCCACACCAAATCTTTTCGAGTTACAACGTGTTGTTTAGGAGCAACAAGGTAATTTTTCTACGATGCGTTATTTCTTCTCATAAAGTTTAAGTGTTTCCATTACGTACATATTTGCCTTTACTCTGCAACACTGTATTTCCTTATAACGTGGTATTCTTGCATATTCTTTCGAGAGAAAACTCTCCTGTGCGTTCTCCTTTGAGGCTACATGCTTAGACATTCACGCAACACCAAAGCTTTTCGATTTACAACGTGTTGTTTAGGAAAAACAAGATAATTTCGCATGATGCGGGATTTCCTTAAAACGTGGTTTTCTGACAAATTTTGACGAAATAAAACTCTCCTATGGGTACTCTTTTGAGGCTACACGTTTAGCCGTACAAGCCACACCAAATCTTTTCAAGTTACAACGTGTTGTTTAGGAGATACAAGCTAATTTTGTACGATGCGTTATTTCTTCTCGTAAAGTTTAAGTTTTTCCAATAAGTACGTATTTGTCTTTACTGTGCAACACTGTATTTCCTTATAACGTGGTATTCTTACATATTCTTTCGAGAGAAAACACTCCTGAGCGTTCTCTTTTGAGGCTACACACTTAGATATACACGCAACACCAAAGCATTTCGAGTTAAAACGTTTTGTTTAGGAAAAACAAGATAATTTCGCACAATGCGGGATTTCCTTAATACGTGGTTTTCTGACAAATTTTGACCAAAGAAAATTCTCCTATAGCTTCTTTTTTCAGGCTACACGTTTAGACGTACAGGCCACACCAAATCTTTTTAAGTTGCAACGTGTTGTTTAGTAGATACAAGCTAATTTTGTACGATGCATTATTTCTTCTCGTAAAGTTTTTCCAATACATAAGTATTTGTCTTTACTCTGCAACACTGTATTTCCTAATAACGTGGTATTCTTACATATTCTTTCGAGAAAAAACTCTCCTTTGCGTTCTCCTTTGAGGCTACACGCTTACACATACACGCAACACCAAAGCTTTTCGAGTTACAACGTGTTGTTTAGGAGATACAAGCTAATTTCTTACGATGCGTTATTTCTTCTCGTAAGGTTTTTCCAAGACGTAAGTATTTGTCTTTACTCTGCAACACTGTATTTCCTAATAACGTGGTATTCTTACATATTCTTTCGAGAAAAAACTCTCCTTTGCGTTCTCTTTTGAGGCTACACGCTTAGACATACACGCAACACCAAAGCTTTTCGACTTACAACGTGTTGTTTAGGAAAAACAAGATAATTTCGCATGATGCGGGATTTCCTTAAAACGTGGTTTTCTGACAAATTTTGACGAAAGAAAATACTCCTGTGGGTTCTCTTTTGAGGCTACACATTTAGACGTACACGCCACACCAAATCTTTTCGAGTTACAACGTGTTGTTTAGGAGAAACAAGCTAATTTTTTTACGATGCGTTATTTCTTCTCATAAAGTTTAAGTGTTTCCATTACATACATATTTGCCTTTACTCTGCAACACTGTATTTCCTTATAACGTGGTATTCTTGCATATTCTTTCGAGAGAAAACTCTCCTGTGCGTTCTCCTTTGAGGCTACATGCTTAGACATTCACGCAACACCAGATCTTTTCGAGTTGCAACGTGTTGTTTAGGAGATACAAGCTAATTTTTTTACGATGCGTTATTTCTTCTCATAAAGTTTAAGTGTTTCCATTACGTACATATTTGCCTTTACTCTGCAACACTGTATTTCCTTATAACGTGGTATTCTTGCATATTCTTTCGAGAGAAAACTCTCCTGTGCGTTCCCCTTTGAGGCTACATGCTTAGACATACACGCAACACCAAAGCTTTTCGAGTTACAACGTGTTTTTTAGGAAAAACAAGATAATTTCACACGATGCGGGATTTCCTTAAAACGTGGTTTTCTGACAAATTTTGATGAAAGAAAATTATCCTGTGGGTTCTCTTTTTAGGCTACACGTTTAGACGTACATACCACACCAAATCTTTTCGAGTTATAACGTGTTGTTTAGGAGATAGAAACTAATTTTGTAAGATGCCTTATTTCTTCTCGTAAAGTTTAAGTTTTTCCAATAAGTACGTATTTGTCTTTACTCTGCAACACTGTATTTCCTTATAACGTGGTATTCTTACATATTCTTTCGAGAGAAAACTCTCCTGTGCGTTCTCTTTTGAGGCTATACGCTTTGACATACACGCAACACCAAAGTTTTTCGAGTTACAATGTGTTGTTTAGGAAAAACAAGATAATTTAGCATGATGCGGGATTTCCTTAAAACGTGGTTTTCTGACAAATTTTGACGAAAGAAAATACTCCTGTGGGTTCTCTTTTGAGCCTACACATTTAGACGTGCCCGAGACACTAAATCTTGTCGAGTTACAACGTGTTGTTTAGGAGATACAAGCTAATTTTTTTACGATGCATTATTTCTTCTCATAAAGTTTAAGTGTTTCCATTATGTAAAAATTTGGCTTTACTCTGCAACACTGTATTTCCTTATAACGAGGTATTCTTGCATATTCTTTTGAGAGAAAACTCTCCTGTGCGGTCTCCTTTGAGGCTACATGCTTAGACATACACTCAACTCCAAAGCTTTTCGAATTACAACATGTTGTTTAGGAAAAACAACATAATTTCGCACGATGCGGGATTTCCTTAAAACGTGGTTTTCTGACAAATTTTGACCAAATAAAACTCTCCTGTGTGTACTCTTTTGAGGCTACACGTTTAGACGTACACGCCACACCAAATCTTTTCGAGTTACAACCTGTTGTTTAGGAGATACAAGCTAATTTTTTACGATGCGTTATTTCTTCTCGTAAAGTGTTTCCAATAAGTACGTATTTGTCTTTACTCTGCAACACGGTATTTCCTTAATACATGGTATTCTTACATATTCTTTCGAGAGAAAACTCTCCTGTGCGTTCTCTTTTGTGGGTACACGCTTAAACATACACGCAACACCAAAGCTTTTCGAGTTTCAATGTGTTGTTTATGAAGAACAAGATAATTTCTCACGATGCGGGATTTCCTTAAAACGTGGTTTTCTGACAAATTTTGACGAACGAAAATTGTCCTGTGGTTCTCTTTTGAGGCTACACCTTTAGACGTACACGCCACACCAAATCTTTTCGAGTTACAACGTGTTGTTTAGGAGATACAAGCTAATTTTGTACGATGCTTTATTTCATCTCGTAAAGTTTAAGGGTTTCCAATACGTAATTATTTGTCTTTATTCTGCAACACTGTACTTCCTTATAACGTGGTATTCTCACATATTCTTTCGAGAGAAAACTCTCCTGTGTGTTCTCTTTTGAGGCTACACGCTTAGACATACACGCATCACCAAAGATTTTCGAGTTACTACGTGTTGTTTAGGAAAACAAGATAATTTCGCAAGATGCGGGATTTCCTTAAAACGTGGTTTTCTGACAAATTTTGACGAAATAAAACTCTCCTGTGGGTACTCTTTTGAGGCTACACGTTTAGACGTGCACCCAACACCAAATCTTTTCGAGTTACAACGAGTTGTTTAGGACATACAAGCTAATTTTGCCAGATGCGTTATTTCTTTCATAAAGTGTTTCCAATACATATGTATTTGTCTTTACTCTGCAACACTGTATTTCCTTATAATGTGGTATCCTTACATATTCTTTCGAGAGAAAACTCTCCTGTGCGTTCTCTTTTGAGGCTACACGCTTAGACATACACGCAACACCAAAGCTTTCGAGTTACAACGTGTTGTTTAGGAAAAACAAGATAATTTCGCAAGATGCGGGATTTCCTTAAAACGTGGTTTTCTGACAAATTTTGAAGAAAGAAAATTATCCTGTGGGTTCTCTTTTGAGGCTACACGTTTAGACGTACACACCACACCAAATCTATTCAAGTTATAACGTGTTGTTTAGGAGATAGAAACTAATTTTGTAAGATGCCTTATTTCTTCTCGTAAGTTTAAGTTTTTCCAATAAGTACGTATTTGTCTTTACTCTGCAACACTGTATTTCCTTATAAAGTGGTATTCTTACATATTCTTTCGAGAGAAAACTCTCCTGGGCATTCTCCTTTGAGGTTACAGGCTTAGACATACACGCAACACCAAAGCTTTTCGAGTTAAAACGTTTTGTTTAGGAAAAACAAGATAATTTCGCACGATGCGGAATTTCCTTAATACGTGGTTTTCTGACAAATTTTGACCAAAGAAAATTCTCCTATGGGTTCTCTTTTGAGGCTACACGTTTAGACGTACAGGCCACACCAAATGTTTTTAAGTTACAACGTGTTGTTTAGGAGATACAAGCTAATTTTGTACGATGCGTTCTTTCTTCTCTTAAGTTTAAGTTTTTCCAAAAAGTAAGTATTTCTCTTTACTCTGCAACACTGTATTTCCTTATAACGTGGTATTCTTACATATTCTTTCGAGAGAAAACTCTCCTGTGCGTTCTCTTTTGAGGCTACACGCTTAGACATACATGCAACACCAAAGCTTTTCGAGTTTAAATGTTTTGTTTAAGAAAAACAAGATAATTTCGCAGAATGCGGGATTTCCTTAAAACGTGGTTTTCTGACAAATTTTGACGAAAGAAAATTTTCCTGTGGGTTCTCTTTTGAGGCTACTCGCTTAGACATACATACCACACCAAATCTTTTCGAGTTATAATGTGTTGTTTAGGAGATACAAACTAATTTTGTAAGATGCCTTATTTCTTCTCGTAAGGTTTAAGTTTTTCCAATAAGTACGTATTTGTCTTTACTCTGCAACACTGTATTTCCTTGTAACGTGGTATTCTTACATATTCTTTCGAAAGAAAACTCTCCTGTGCGTTCTCTTTTGAGGCTACACGCTTAGACATACACGCAACACGAAAGCTTTTCGAGTTAAAACGTTTGGTTTAGGAAAAACAAGATAATGTCGCACTATGCGGGATTTCCTTAATACGTGGTTTTCTGACATATTTTGACCAAAGAAAATTCATCTATGGGTTCTCTTTTCAGGCTACACGTTTAGACGTACAGGCCACACCAAATCTTTTTAAGCTACAACGTGTTGTTTAGGAGATACAAGCTAATTTCTTACGATGCGTTATTTCTTCTCGTAAAGTTTTTTCCAATACGTAAGTATTTGTCTTTACTCTGCAACACTGTATTTCCAAAAAACATGGTATTCTTACACATTCTTTCGAGAAAAAACTCTCCTTTGCGTTCTCTTTTGAGGCTACACGCTTAGACATACACGCAACACCAAAGCTTTTCGAGTTACAACGTGTTGTTTAGGAAAAACAAGATAATTTCGCACGATGCGGGATTTCCTTAAAACGTGGTTTTCTGACAAATTTTGACGAAAGAAAATACTCCTGTGGGTTCTCTTTTGAGGCTACACATTTAGACGTACATGCCACACCAAATCATTTCGAGTTACAACGTGTTGTTTAGGAGAAACAAGCTAATTTTTTGCGATGCGTTATTTCTTCTCATAAAGTTTTAGTGTTTCCATTACGTACATATTTGCCTTTACTCTGCAACACTGTATTTCCTTATAACGTGGTATTCTTGCATATTCTTTCGAGAGAAAACTCTCCTGTGCGTTCTCCTTTGAGGCTACATGCTTAAACATTCACGCAACACCAAAGCTTTTCGATTTACAACGTGTTGTTTAGGAAAAACAAGATAATTTCGCAAGATGCGGGATTTCCTTAAAACGTGGTATTCTGACAAATTTTGACGAAATAAAACTCTCCTGTGGGTACTCTTTTGAGGCTACACGTTTAGACTTGCACCCCACCCCAAATCTTTTCGAGTTACAACGAGTTGTTTAGGACATACAATCTAATTTTGCCAGATGCGTTTTTTCTCTCATAAAGTGTTTCCAATACGTACGTATTTGTCTTTACTCTGCAACACTGTATTTCCTTATAACGTGGTATCCTTACGTATTCTTTCGAGAGAAAACTCTCCTGTGCGTTCTCTTTTGAGGCTACACGCTTAGACATACACGCAACACCAAAGCTTTCGAGTTACAACGTGTTGTTTAGGAAAAACAAGATAATTTCGCAAGATGCGGGACTTCCTTAAAACGTGGTTTTCTGACAAATTTTGACGAAAGAAAATTATCCTGTGGGTTCTCTTTTGAGGCTACAAGTTTAGACGTACACACCACACCAAATCTATTCAAGTTATAACGTGTTGTTTAGGAGATACAAACTAATTTTGTAAGATGCCTTATTTCTTCTCGTAAAGTTTAAGTTTTTCCAATAAGTACGTATTTGTCTTTACTCTGCAACACTGTATTTCCTTATAACGTGGTATTCTTACATATTCTTTCGAGAGAAAACTCTCCTGGGTATTCTCCTTTGAGGTTACAGGCTTAGACATACACGCAACACCAAAGCTTTTCGAGTTAAAACGTTTTGTTTAGGAAAAACAAGATAATTTCGCACGAAACGAAATTTCCTTAATACATGGTTTTTTGACAAATTTTGACCAAAGAAAATTCTCCTATGGGTTCTCTTTTGAGGCTACACGTTTAGACGTACAGGCCACACCAAATCTTTTTAAGTTACAACGTGTTGTTTAGGAGATACAAGCTAATTTTGTACGATGCGTTATTTCTTCTCGTAAAGTTTTTCCAAGACGTAAGTATTTGTCTTTACTCTACAACACTGTATTTCCTAATAACGTGGTATTCTTACATATTCTTTCGAGAAAAAACTCTCCTTTGCGTTCTCTTTTGAGGCTACATGCTTAGACATACACGCAACACCAAAGCTTTTCGAGTTACAACGTGTTGTTTAGGAAAAACAAGATAATTTCGCACGATGCGGGATTTCCTTAAAACGTGGTTTTCTGACAAATTTTGACAAAAGAAAATTATCCTGTGGGTTCTCGTTTGAGGCTACACGTTTAGACGTACACACCACACCAAATCTTTTCGAGTTATAACGTGTTGTTTAGGAGAAACAAACTAATTTTGTAAGATACCTTATTTCTTCTCATAAAGTTTAAGTTTTTCCAATAAGTACGTATTTGTCTTTACTCTGCAACACTGTATTTCCTTATAACGTGGTATTCTTACATATTCTTTCGAGAGAAAACTCTCCTGTGCGTTCTCTTTTGAGGCTACACGCTTAGACATACACACAACACCTAAGCTTTTCGAGTTAAAACATTTGGTTTAGGAAAAACAAGATAATTTCGCACTATGCGGGATTTCCTTAATAAGTGGTTTTCTGACAAATTTTGACCAAAGAAAATTCTCCTATGGGTTCTCTTTTCAGGCTACACGTTTAGACGTACAGGCCACACCAAATCTTTTTAAGTTACAACGTGTTGTTTAGGAGATACAAGCTAATTTCTTACGATGCGTTATTTCTTCTCGTAAAGTTTTCTCCAATACGTAAGTATTTGTCATTACTCTGCAACAGTGTATGTCCTAATAACGTGGTATTCTTACATATTCTTTTGAGAAAAAACTCTCCTTTGCGTTCTCTTTTGAGGCTACACGCTTAGACATACACGCAACACCAAAGCTTTTCGAGTTACAACGTGTTGTTTAGGAAAAACAAGATAATTTCGCACGATGCGGGATTTCCTTAAAACGTGGTTTTCTGACAAATTTTGACGAAAGAAAATATTCCCGTGGGTTCTCTTTTGAGGCTACACATTTAGACGTACACGCCACACCAAATCTTTTCGAGTTACAACGTGTTGTTTAGGAGAAAAAAGCTAATTTTTTTACGATGCCTTATTTCTTCTCATAAAGTTTAAGTGTTTCCATTACGTACATATTTGCCTTTACTCTGCAACACTGTATTTCCTTATAACGTGGTATTCTTGCATATTCTTTTGAGAGAAAACTCTCCTTTGCGTTCTCCTTTGAGGCTACATGCTTAGACATTCACGCAACACCAAATCTTTTCTAGTTACAACATGTTGTTTATGAGATACAAGCTAATTTTTTTACGATGCGTTATTTCTTCTCATAAAGTTTAAGTGTTTCCATTACATACATATTTGCCTTTACTCTGCAACACTGTATTTCCTTATAACGTGGTATTCTTGCATATTCTTTCAAGAGAAAACTCTCCTGTGCGTTCCCCTTTGAGGCTACATGCTTAGACAAACACACAACACCAAAGCTTTTCGAGTTACAACGTGTTTTTTAGGAAAAACAAGATAATTTCACACGATGCGGGATTTCCTTAAAACGTGGTTTTCTGACAAATTTTGACGAAAGAAAATTATCCTGTGGGTTCTCTTTTTAGGCTACACGTTTAGACGTACACACCACACCAAATCTTTTCGAGTTATAACGTGTTGTTTAGGAGATACAACCTAATTTTG
Organism: Apodemus sylvaticus; assembly: GCF_947179515.1. Lineage (NCBI taxonomy): Eukaryota > Metazoa > Chordata > Mammalia > Rodentia > Muridae > Apodemus > Apodemus sylvaticus. The sequence goes on from NW_026263372.1 coordinate 746,159, forward strand.
TAAGATGCCTTATTTCTTCTCGTAAAGTTTAAGTTTTTCCAATAAGTACGTATTGGTCTTTACTCTGCAACACTGTATTTCCTTATAACGTGGTATTCTTACATATTCTTTTGAGAGAAAACTCTCCTGTGCGTTCTCTTTTGAGGCTACACGCTTAGACATACACGCAACACCAAAGCTTTTCGAGTTAAAACTTTTGGTTTAGGAAAAACAAGAAAATTTCGCACTATGCGGGATATCCTCAATAAGTGGTTTTCTGACAAATTTTGACCAAAGAAAATTCTCCTATGGGTTCTCTTTTCAGGCTACACGTTTAGACGTACAGGCCACACCAAATCTTTTTAAGTTACAACGTGTTGTTTAGGAGATACAAGCTAATTTCTTACGATGCGTTATTTCTTCTCGTAAAGTTATTCCAATACGTAAGTATTTGTCTTTACTCTGCAACAGTGTATTTCCTAATAACGTGGTATTCTTACATATTCTTTCGAGAAAAAACTCTCCTTTGCGTTCTCTTTTGAGGCTATACGCTTAGACATACACGCAGCACCAAAGCTTTTCGAGTTACAACGTGTTGTTTAGGAAAAACAAGATAATTTCGCACAATGCGGGATTTCCTTAAAACGTGGTTTTCGGACAAAATTTAACGAACAAAAATTCTCCTGTGGGTTCTCTTTTGAGGCTACATGTTTAGACATACACACCACACCAAATCTTTCCGAGTTATATCGTGTTGTTTAGGAGATACATACTAATTTTGTACGATGCCTTATTTCTTCTCGTAAAGTTTAAGTGTTTCCAATAAGTACGTATTTGTCTTTACTCTGCAACACTGTATTTCCTTATAACGTGGTATTCTTACATATTCTTTCGAGAGAAAACTGTCCTGTGCGTTCTCTTTTGAGGCTACACGCTTAGACATACACGCAACACCAAAGCTTTTTGAGTTAAAACGTTTGGTTTAGAAAAAACAAGATAATTTCGCACTATGCGGGATTTCCTTAATACGTGGTTTCTGACATATTTTGACCAAAGAAAATTCTCCTATGGGTTCTCTTTTCAGGCTACACGTTTAGACGTACAGGCCACACCAAATCTTTTTAAGTTACAACGTGTTGTTTAGGAGATACAAGCTAATTTCTTACGATGCGTTATTTCTTCTCGTAAAGTTTTTTCCAATACATAAGTATTTGTCTTTACTCTGCAACACTGTATTTCCTAATAACGTGGTATTCTTACACATTCTTTCGAGAAAAAACTCTCCTTTGCGTTCTCTTTTGAGGCTACACGCTTAGACATACACGCAACACCAAAGCTTTTCGAGTTACAACGTGTTGTTTAGGAAAAACCAGATAATTTCGCACGATGCGGGATTTCCTTAAAACGTGGTTTTCTGACAAATTTTGACGAAAGAAAATACTCCTGTGGGTTCTCTTTGAGGCTACACATTTAGACGTACATGCCACACCAAATCATTTCGAGTTACAACGTGTTGTTTAGGAGAAACAAGCTAATTTTTTATGATGCGTTATTTCTTCTCATAAAGTTTTAGTGTTTCCATTACGTACATATTTGCCTTTACTCTGCAACACTGTATTTCCTTATAACGTGGTATTCTTGCATATTCTTTCGAGAGAAAACTCTCCTGTGCGTTCTCCTTTGAGGCTACATGCTTAGACATTCACGCAACACCAAAGCTTTTCGATTTACAACGTGTTGTTTAGGAAAAACAAGATAATTTCGCAAGATGCGGGATTTCCTTAAAACGTGGTTTTCTGACAAATTTTGACGAAATAAAACTCTCCTGTGGGTACTCTTTTGAGGCTACACGTTTAGACGTGCACCCCACACCAAATCTTTTCGAGTTACAACGAGTTGTTTAGGACATACAAGCCATTTTTGCCAGATGCGTTATTTCTCTCATAAAGTGTTTCCAATACGTACGTATTTGACTTTACTCTGCAACACTGTATTTCCTTATAACGTGGTATCCTTACATATTCTTTCGAGAGAAAACTCTCCTGTGCGTTCTCTTTTGAGGCTACACGCTTAGACATACACGCAACACCAAAGCTTTCGAGTTACAACGTGTTGTTTAGGAAAAACAAGATAATTTCGCAAGATGCGGGATTTCCTTAAAACGTGGTTTTCTGGCAAATTTTGACGAAAGAAAATTATCCTGTGGGTTCTCTTTTGAGGCTACAAGTTTAGACGTACACACCACACCAAATCTTTTCAAGTTATAACGTGTTGTTTAGGAGATACAAACTAATTTTGGAACATGCCTTATTTCTTCTCGTAAAGTTTAAGTTTTTCCAATAAGTACGTATTTGTCTTTACTCTGCAACACTGTATTTCCTTTACCGTGGTATTCTTACATATTCTTTCGAGAGAAAATTCTCCTGGGCATTCTCCTTTGAGGTTACAGGCTTAGACATACACGCAACACCAAAGCTTTTCGAGTTAAAACGTTTTGTTTAGGAAAAACAAGATAATTTCGCACGATGTGGAATTTCCTTAATACGTGGTTTTCTGACAAATTTTGACTAAAGAAAATTCTCCTATGGGTTCTCTTTTGAGGCTACACGTTTAGACGTACAGGCCACACCAAATCTTTTTAAGTTACAACGTGTTGTTTTGGAGATACAAGCTAATTTTGTAAGATGCCTTATTTCTTCTCGTAAGGTTTAAGTTTTTCCAATAAGTACGTATTTGTCTTTACTCTGCAACACTGTATTTCCTTATAACGTGGTATTCTTACATATTCCTTCGAGAGAAAACTCTCCTGTGTGTTCTCTTTTGAGGCTACACGCTTAGACATACACGCAACACGAAAGCTTTTCGAGTTAAAACGTTTGGTTTAAGAAAAACAAGATAATGTCGCACTATGCGGGATTTCCTTAATACATGGTTTTCTGACAAATTTTGACCAAAGAATATTCTCCTATGCGTTCTCTTTTCAGGCTACACGTTTAGACGTACAGGCCACACCAAATCTTTTTATGTTACAACGTGTTGTTTAGGAGATACAAGCTAATTTCTTACGATGCGTTATTTCTTCTCGTAAAGTTTTTCCAAGACGTAAGTATTTGTCTTTACTCTGCAACACTGTATTTCCTAATAACGTGGTATTCTTACATATTCTTTCGAGAAAAAACTCTCCTTTGCGTTCTCTTTTGAGGCTACATGCTTAGACATACGCGCAACACCAAAGTTTTTCGAGTTACAACGTGTTGTTTAGGAAAAACAAGATATTTTTGCACGATGCGGGATTTCCTTAAAACGTGGTTTTCTGACAAATTTTGACGAAAGAAAATACTCCTGTGGGTTCTCTTTTGAGGCTACACATTTAGACGTACACGCCACACCAAATCTTTTCGAGTTACAACGTGTTGTTTAGGAGCAACAAGGTAATTTTTCTACGATGCGTTATTTCTTCTCATAAAGTTTAAGTGTTTCCATTACGTACATATTTGCCTTTACTCTGCAACACTGTATTTCCTTATAACGTGGTATTCTTGCATATTCTTTCGAGAGAAAACTCTCCTGTGCGTTCTCCTTTGAGGCTACATGCTTAGACATTCACGCAACACCAAAGCTTTTCGATTTACAACGTGTTGTTTAGGAAAAACAAGATAATTTCGCATGATGCGGGATTTCCTTAAAACGTGGTTTTCTGACAAATTTTGACGAAATAAAACTCTCCTATGGGTACTCTTTTGAGGCTACACGTTTAGCCGTACAAGCCACACCAAATCTTTTCAAGTTACAACGTGTTGTTTAGGAGATACAAGCTAATTTTGTACGATGCGTTATTTCTTCTCGTAAAGTTTAAGTTTTTCCAATAAGTACGTATTTGTCTTTACTGTGCAACACTGTATTTCCTTATAACGTGGTATTCTTACATATTCTTTCGAGAGAAAACACTCCTGAGCGTTCTCTTTTGAGGCTACACGCTTAGATATACACGCAACACCAAAGCATTTCGAGTTAAAACGTTTTGTTTAGGAAAAACAAGATAATTTCGCACAATGCGGGATTTCCTTAATACGTGGTTTTCTGACAAATTTTGACCAAAGAAAATTCTCCTATAGCTTCTTTTTTCAGGCTACACGTTTAGACGTACAGGCCACACCAAATCTTTTTAAGTTGCAACGTGTTGTTTAGTAGATACAAGCTAATTTTGTACGATGCATTATTTCTTCTCGTAAAGTTTTTCCAATACATAAGTATTTGTCTTTACTCTGCAACACTGTATTTCCTAATAACGTGGTATTCTTACATATTCTTTCGAGAAAAAACTCTCCTTTGCGTTCTCCTTTGAGGCTACACGCTTACACATACACGCAACACCAAAGCTTTTCGAGTTACAACGTGTTGTTTAGGAGATACAAGCTAATTTCTTACGATGCGTTATTTCTTCTCGTAAGGTTTTTCCAAGACGTAAGTATTTGTCTTTACTCTGCAACACTGTATTTCCTAATAACGTGGTATTCTTACATATTCTTTCGAGAAAAAACTCTCCTTTGCGTTCTCTTTTGAGGCTACACGCTTAGACATACACGCAACACCAAAGCTTTTCGACTTACAACGTGTTGTTTAGGAAAAACAAGATAATTTCGCATGATGCGGGATTTCCTTAAAACGTGGTTTTCTGACAAATTTTGACGAAAGAAAATACTCCTGTGGGTTCTCTTTTGAGGCTACACATTTAGACGTACACGCCACACCAAATCTTTTCGAGTTACAACGTGTTGTTTAGGAGAAACAAGCTAATTTTTTTACGATGCGTTATTTCTTCTCATAAAGTTTAAGTGTTTCCATTACATACATATTTGCCTTTACTCTGCAACACTGTATTTCCTTATAACGTGGTATTCTTGCATATTCTTTCGAGAGAAAACTCTCCTGTGCGTTCTCCTTTGAGGCTACATGCTTAGACATTCACGCAACACCAGATCTTTTCGAGTTGCAACGTGTTGTTTAGGAGATACAAGCTAATTTTTTTACGATGCGTTATTTCTTCTCATAAAGTTTAAGTGTTTCCATTACGTACATATTTGCCTTTACTCTGCAACACTGTATTTCCTTATAACGTGGTATTCTTGCATATTCTTTCGAGAGAAAACTCTCCTGTGCGTTCCCCTTTGAGGCTACATGCTTAGACATACACGCAACACCAAAGCTTTTCGAGTTACAACGTGTTTTTTAGGAAAAACAAGATAATTTCACACGATGCGGGATTTCCTTAAAAACGTGGTTTTCTGACAAATTTTGATGAAAGAAAATTATCCTGTGGGTTCTCTTTTTAGGCTACACGTTTAGACGTACATACCACACCAAATCTTTTCGAGTTATAACGTGTTGTTTAGGAGATAGAAACTAATTTTGTAAGATGCCTTATTTCTTCTCGTAAAGTTTAAGTTTTTCCAATAAGTACGTATTTGTCTTTACTCTGCAACACTGTATTTCCTTATAACGTGGTATTCTTACATATTCTTTCGAGAGAAAACTCTCCTGTGCGTTCTCTTTTGAGGCTATACGCTTTGACATACACGCAACACCAAAGTTTTTCGAGTTACAATGTGTTGTTTAGGAAAAACAAGATAATTTAGCATGATGCGGGATTTCCTTAAAACGTGGTTTTCTGACAAATTTTGACGAAAGAAAATACTCCTGTGGGTTCTCTTTTGAGCCTACACATTTAGACGTGCCCGAGACACTAAATCTTGTCGAGTTACAACGTGTTGTTTAGGAGATACAAGCTAATTTTTTTACGATGCATTATTTCTTCTCATAAAGTTTAAGTGTTTCCATTATGTAAAAATTTGGCTTTACTCTGCAACACTGTATTTCCTTATAACGAGGTATTCTTGCATATTCTTTTGAGAGAAAACTCTCCTGTGCGGTCTCCTTTGAGGCTACATGCTTAGACATACACTCAACTCCAAAGCTTTTCGAATTACAACATGTTGTTTAGGAAAAACAACATAATTTCGCACGATGCGGGATTTCCTTAAAACGTGGTTTTCTGACAAATTTTGACCAAATAAAACTCTCCTGTGTGTACTCTTTTGAGGCTACACGTTTAGACGTACACGCCACACCAAATCTTTTCGAGTTACAACCTGTTGTTTAGGAGATACAAGCTAATTTTTTACGATGCGTTATTTCTTCTCGTAAAGTGTTTCCAATAAGTACGTATTTGTCTTTACTCTGCAACACGGTATTTCCTTAATACATGGTATTCTTACATATTCTTTCGAGAGAAAACTCTCCTGTGCGTTCTCTTTTGTGGGTACACGCTTAAACATACACGCAACACCAAAGCTTTTCGAGTTTCAATGTGTTGTTTATGAAGAACAAGATAATTTCTCACGATGCGGGATTTCCTTAAAACGTGGTTTTCTGACAAATTTTGGACGAACGAAAATTGTCCTGTGGTTCTCTTTTGAGGCTACACCTTTAGACGTACACGCCCACACCCAAATCTTTTCGAGTTACAACGTGTTGTTTAGGAGATACAAGCTAATTTTGTACGATGCTTTATTTCATCTCGTAAAGTTTAAGGGTTTCCAATACGTAATTATTTGTCTTTATTCTGCAACACTGTACTTCCTTATAACGTGGTATTCTCACATATTCTTTCGAGAGAAAACTCTCCTGTGTGTTCTCTTTTGAGGCTACACGCTTAGACATACACGCATCACCAAAGATTTTCGAGTTACTACGTGTTGTTTAGAAAACAAGATAATTTCGCAAGATGCGGGATTTCCTTAAAACGTGGTTTTCTGACAAATTTTGACGAAATAAAACTCTCCTGTGGGTACTCTTTTGAGGCTACACGTTTAGACGTGCACCCAACACCAAATCTTTTCGAGTTACAACGAGTTGTTTAGGACATACAAGCTAATTTTGCCAGATGCGTTATTTCTTTCATAAAGTGTTTCCAATACGTATGTATTTGTCTTTACTCTGCAACACTGTATTTACTTATAATGTGGTATCCTTACATATTCTTTCGAGAGAAAACTCTCCTGTGCGTTCTCTTTTGAGGCTACACGCTTAGACATACACGCAACACCAAAGCTTTCGAGTTACAACGTGTTGTTTAGGAAAAACAAGATAATTTCGCAAGATGCGGGATTTCCTTAAAACGTGGTTTTCTGACAAATTTTGACGAAAGAAAATTATCCTGTGGGTTCTCTTTTGAGGCTACACGTTTAGACGTACACACCACACCAAATCTATTCAAGTTATAACGTGTTGTTTAGGAGATAGAAACTAATTTTGTAAGATGCCTTATTTCTTCTCGTAAGTTTAAGTTTTTCCAATAAGTACGTATTTGTCTTTACTCTGCAACACTGTATTTCCTTATAAAGTGGTATTCTTACATATTCTTTCGAGAGAAAACTCTCCTGGGCATTCTCCTTTGAGGTTACAGGCTTAGACATACACGCAACACCAAAGCTTTTCGAGTTAAAACGTTTTGTTTAGGAAAAACAAGATAATTTCGCACGATGCGGAATTTCCTTAATACGTGGTTTTCTGACAAATTTTGACCAAAGAAAATTCTCCTATGGGTTCTCTTTTGAGGCTACACGTTTAGACGTACAGGCCACACCAAATGTTTTTAAGTTACAACGTGTTGTTTAGGAGATACAAGCTAATTTTGTACGATGCGTTCTTTCTTCTCTTAAGTTTAAGTTTTTCCAAAAAGTAAGTATTTCTCTTTACTCTGCAACACTGTATTTCCTTATAACGTGGTATTCTTACATATTCTTTCGAGAGAAAACTCTCCTGTGCGTTCTCTTTTGAGGCTACACGCTTAGACATACATGCAACACCAAAGCTTTTCGAGTTTAAATGTTTTGTTTAAGAAAAACAAGATAATTTCGCAGAATGCGGGATTTCCTTAAAACGTGGTTTTCTGACAAATTTTGACGAAAGAAAATTTTCCTGTGGGTTCTCTTTTGAGGCTACTCGCTTAGACATACATACCACACCAAATCTTTTCGAGTTATAATGTGTTGTTAGGAGATACAAACTAATTTTGTAAGATGCCTTATTTCTTCTCGTAAGGTTTAAGTTTTTCCAATAAGTACGTATTTGTCTTTACTCTGCAACACTGTATTTCCTTGTAACGTGGTATTCTTACATATTCTTTCGAAAGAAAACTCTCCTGTGCGTTCTCTTTTGAGGCTACACGCTTAGACATACACGCAACACGAAAGCTTTTCGAGTTAAAACGTTTGGTTTAGGAAAAACAAGATAATGTCGCACTATGCGGGATTTCCTTAATACGTGGTTTTCTGACATATTTTGACCAAAGAAAATTCATCTATGGGTTCTCTTTTCAGGCTACACGTTTAGACGTACAGGCCACACCAAATCTTTTTAAGCTACAACGTGTTGTTTAGGAGATACAAGCTAATTTCTTACGATGCGTTATTTCTTCTCGTAAAGTTTTTTCCAATACGTAAGTATTTGTCTTTACTCTGCAACACTGTATTTCCAAAAAACATGGTATTCTTACACATTCTTTCGAGAAAAAACTCTCCTTTGCGTTCTCTTTTGAGGCTACACGCTTAGACATACACGCAACACCAAAGCTTTTCGAGTTACAACATGTTGTTTAGGAAAAACAAGATAATTTCGCACGATGCGGGATTTCCTTAAAACGTGGTTTTCTGACAAATTTTGACGAAAGAAAATACTCCTGTGGGTTCTCTTTTGAGGCTACACATTTAGACGTACATGCCACACCAAATCATTTCGAGTTACAACGTGTTGTTTAGGAGAAACAAGCTAATTTTTTACGATGCGTTATTTCTTCTCATAAAGTTTTAGTGTTTCCATTACGTACATATTTGCCTTTACTCTGCAACACTGTATTTCCTTATAACGTGGTATTCTTGCATATTCTTTCGAGAGAAAACTCTCCTGTGCGTTCTCCTTTGAGGCTACATGCTTAAACATTCACGCAACACCAAAGCTTTTCGATTTACAACGTGTTGTTTAGGAAAAACAAGATAATTTCGCAAGATGCGGGATTTCCTTAAAACGTGGTATTCTGACAAATTTTGACGAAATAAAACTCTCCTGTGGGTACTCTTTTGAGGCTACACGTTTAGACTTGCACCCCACCCCAAATCTTTTCGAGTTACAACGAGTTGTTTAGGACATACAATCTAATTTTGCCAGATGCGTTTTTTCTCTCATAAAGTGTTTCCAATACGTACGTATTTGTCTTTACTCTGCAACACTGTATTTCCTTATAACGTGGTATCCTTACGTATTCTTTCGAGAGAAAACTCTCCTGTGCGTTCTCTTTTGAGGCTACACGCTTAGACATACACGCAACACCAAAGCTTTCGAGTTACAACGTGTTGTTTAGGAAAAACAAGATAATTTCGCAAGATGCGGGGACTTCCTTAAAACGTGGTTTTCTGACAAATTTTGACGAAAGAAAATTATCCTGTGGGTTCTCTTTTGAGGCTACAAGTTTAGACGTACACACCACACCAAATCTATTCAAGTTATAACGTGTTGTTTAGGAGATACAAACTAATTTTGTAAGATGCCTTATTTCTTCTCGTAAAGTTTAAGTTTTTCCAATAAGTACGTATTTGTCTTTACTCTGCAACACTGTATTTCCTTATAACGTGGTATTCTTACATATTCTTTCGAGAGAAAACTCTCCTGGGTATTCTCCTTTGAGGTTACAGGCTTAGACATACACGCAACACCAAAGCTTTTCGAGTTAAAACGTTTTGTTTAGGAAAAACAAGATAATTTCGCACGAAACGAAATTTCCGTAATACATGGTTTTTTGACAAATTTTGACCAAAGAAAATTCTCCTATGGGTTCTCTTTTGAGGCTACACGTTTAGACGTACAGGCCACACCAAATCTTTTTAAGTTACAACGTGTTGTTTAGGAGATACAAGCTAATTTTGTACGATGCGTTATTTCTTCTCGTAAAGTTTTTCCAAGACGTAAGTATTTGTCTTTACTCTACAACACTGTATTTCCTAATAACGTGGTATTCTTACATATTCTTTCGAGAAAAAACTCTCCTTTGCGTTCTCTTTTGAGGCTACACGCTTAGACATACACGCAACACCAAAGCTTTTCGAGTTACAACGTGTTGTTTAGGAAAAACAAGATAATTTCGCACGATGCGGGATTTCCTTAAAACGTGGTTTTCTGACAAATTTTGACAAAAGAAAATTATCCTGTGGGTTCTCGTTTGAGGCTACACGTTTAGACGTACACACCACACCAAATCTTTTCGAGTTATAACGTGTTGTTTAGGAGAAACAAACTAATTTTGTAAGATACCTTATTTCTTCTCATAAAGTTTAAGTTTTTCCAATAAGTACGTATTTGTCTTTACTCTGCAACACTGTATTTCCTTATAACGTGGTATTCTTACATATTCTTTCGAGAGAAAACTCTCCTGTGCGTTCTCTTTTGAGGCTACACGCTTAGACATACACACAACACCTAAGCTTTTCGAGTTAAAACATTTGGTTTAGGAAAAACAAGATAATTTCGCACTATGCGGGATTTCCTTAATAAGTGGTTTTCTGACAAATTTTGACCAAAGAAAATTCTCCTATGGGTTCTCTTTTCAGGCTACACGTTTAGACGTACAGGCCACACCAAATCTTTTTAAGTTACAACGTGTTGTTTAGGAGATACAAGCTAATTTCTTACGATGCGTTATTTCTTCTCGTAAAGTTTTCTCCAATACGTAAGTATTTGTCATTACTCTGCAACAGTGTATGTCCTAATAACGTGGTATTCTTACATATTCTTTTGAGAAAAAACTCTCCTTTGCGTTCTCTTTTGAGGCTACACGCTTAGACATACACGCAACACCAAAGCTTTTCGAGTTACAACGTGTTGTTTAGGAAAAACAAGATAATTTCGCACGATGCGGGATTTCCTTAAAACGTGGTTTTCTGACAAATTTTGACGAAAGAAAATATTCCCGTGGGTTCTCTTTTGAGGCTACACATTTAGACGTACACGCCACACCAAATCTTTTCGAGTTACAACGTGTTGTTTAGGAGAAAAAAGCTAATTTTTTTACGATGCCTTATTTCTTCTCATAAAGTTTAAGTGTTTCCATTACGTACATATTTGCCTTTACTCTGCAACACTGTATTTCCTTATAACGTGGTATTCTTGCATATTCTTTTGAGAGAAAACTCTCCTTTGCGTTCTCCTTTGAGGCTACATGCTTAGACATTCACGCAACACCAAATCTTTTCTAGTTACAACATGTTGTTTATGAGATACAAGCTAATTTTTTTACGATGCGTTATTTCTTCTCATAAAGTTTAAGTGTTTCCATTACATACATATTTGCCTTTACTCTGCAACACTGTATTTCCTTATAACGTGGTATTCTTGCATATTCTTTCAAGAGAAAACTCTCCTGTGCGTTCCCCTTTGAGGCTACATGCTTAGACAAACACACAACACCAAAGCTTTTCGAGTTACAACGTGTTTTTTAGGAAAAACAAGATAATTTCACACGATGCGGGATTTCCTTAAAACGTGGTTTTCTGACAAATTTTGACGAAAGAAAATTATCCTGTGGGTTCTCTTTTTAGGCTACACGTTTAGACGTACACACCACACCAAATCTTTTCGAGTTATAACGTGTTGTTTAGGAGATACAACCTAATTTTGTAAGATGCCTTATTTCTTCTCGTAAAGTTTAAGTTTTTCCAATAAGTACGTATTGGTCTTTACTCTGCAACACTGTATTTCCTTATAACGTGGTATTCTTACATATTCTTTTGAGAGAAAACTCTCCTGTGCGTTCTCTTTTGAGGCTACACGCTTAGACATACACGCAACACCAAAGCTTTTCGAGTTAAAACTTTTGGTTTAGGAAAAACAAGAAAATTTCGCACTATGCGGGATATCCTCAATAAGTGGTTTTCTGACAAATTTTGACCAAAGAAAATTCTCCTATGGGTTCTCTTTTCAGGCTACACGTTTAGACGTACAGGCCACACCAAATCTTTTTAAGTTACAACGTGTTGTTTAGGAGATACAAGCTAATTTCTTACGATGCGTTATTTCTTCTCGTAAAGTTATTCCAATACGTAAGTATTTGTCTTTACTCTGCAACAGTGTATTTCCTAATAACGTGGTATTCTTACATATTCTTTCGAGAAAAAACTCTCCTTTGCGTTCTCTTTTGAGGCTATACGCTTAGACATACACGCAGCACCAAAGCTTTTCGAGTTACAACGTGTTGTTTAGGAAAAACAAGATAATTTCGCACAATGCGGGATTTCCTTAAAACGTGGTTTTCGGACAAAAATTTAACGAACAAAAATTCTCCTGTGGGTT